>NC_134485.1:213041622-213189615 GCF_040206685.1 Ascaphus truei | reverse complement strand
TAAAGCAAACCTTCACCATGTCACACTGCTGTATCTGTACTGTAAGATGTGATCTGAATGTCTTTGTCCTCTTCACATAGATAGGCTCTTAATCACATAAGATTCCTCACCAACATTTCTGATCAATACATCTAGCAGAGGATATTCCTTAGAGATTACGTTTTTTTCATAGCGTCATTGACAATCAATTTGGACAGACTTACTTGTGTTCTTGGTATAGATCTGGGCTGTGTGCCACAGAGCTGTTAACACTGTCCATTCTGTCCAGACACAGGCAAAAAAAGTGAATGCTAGTAGACATGACCCTGAATTACGGTGACCGTATGAGGCCAATGGTCCAACCACAAATTGGAATTAAGGAGGGCATTGGGCAAAAGTACTTAATATGTATAGGTTACTTATTTATTCCTAAGTAGTTGAAATCAGGTTTCTGCCAAATGTATTCTGAGCCTTCTATCAATATATCCAAACACACCACAAGATCATCAGGTAAAGGTTCCCTCAGCACCTAACACCATACCTCCTCTAATACGTTTCAACTAGGCACAAGCCCAAGGCAATATTTAAAAGAATACGACTGTCCTGACTCTGTGAGTATTGGACCTCGGTCCCGCCCTTGTGACGCATTGGGTAACACCCCTCACGCGTGTGCTCCGCGCAAGCGCCACAGTACTCCTACAGGACTGGACCTAGATTCTGCCCCTGTGCCGCGTCCCGTGACGCAACAGAGGATGTCGCTGTTCCCACTTTCACGTCGGCGCCGCAATACCAGGGGCACTCGAGGGGTTAACTCCATCTACAATTACCCTTCTCCTGCACTTCTCCCCCACCCCTGCCTTCAGTGGACTGAATATGTCTAAGGCCTCGTCCAGGGTGAAGGGAAGAGCGGAGCGAGCGGGCTAGCGCTCATGAGCAGTGACGTCACCTGCATGGTAAGCAGGAGAACAATCCTGTCCTGCTAGGTGGGAGTGTATCATCAGTCCCTGCACACCCCACTCACCCATCATTCCCTGCACACCCCACCTATATATATCTAGATCTATATAAATATCCCCTCTCTGCTCCTCCCCTCCCTCTCTTTTTCTCCCCGCCTCCCTCTCTCCCCCCTCCTCCCCCTCTCTCTCCCCCTCCCCCCTCTCACTCCCCCTCTCTCTCCCCCCTCTTCCCCCATCTCTCTCTCTCCCCCCATTGCTCTCTCCCCCCTGTGCTCTCTCTCTCCCCCTCCCCCTGTGCTCTCCCTCCCCCCGTACTCTCTCTCCACCTTCCCCCCGCGCGCTCTCTCCCCTCCCCCCCCGCGCTCTCTCTCCCCTCCCCCCCGCGCTCTCTCTCTCCACCTCCCCCCTGTGCTCTCTCTCTCCACCTCCCCCCTGTGCTCTCTCTCTCCCCACCTCCCCCGCGCTCTCTCCCCACCTCCCCCCGCGCTTTCTCCCCCTCCCCCCCCCGCTCTCTCTCCCCCTCCCCCCCGCTCTCTCTCTCCCCCTCCCCCACGCTCGCTTTCTCCCTCCCCCCGCGCTCTCTCCCTCCCCCACCCTCCCCCCTCTCTTTCCCCGACCTTCCCCCCTCTCTCTCCCCTGACCCTCCCCTCTCCCCCCTTGCCTTCTCTCCCCCCCTTCCCTCCTCTCTCCCCCCCTTCCCCCCTTTCTCCCTCACTTCCCTCCTCTCTCTCTCTCCCCTTCCCTCCTCTCTCCCCCATCCCCCCCTCACTCCATTTGCCCCCCCACTCCGTTTGCCCCCCTCACCACCACTTCGTTTTACCCCCCCCCCCCCCCGTTCACATCTCTCCGTTTTCAGCTTTGTGTCCCGCCCCCCTCCCCCCCCACGCCCGTTTCGTGTCGCTACAGAATGATTTGCTGCCCACTGAGAACTCGGCGCACAACGACCATTCTGACCTCTCCTATCCTAGACCACGGCGAGTATCACAACTATTCTGATCTCCCCTACCGTGACCCAGCTACACGACTACGACTCTGCAATCCGGACGCGTTTGCGCAGTTGTTGGTCGGTGTTCTCTAATATCCCCACCTCAGCCCTGCGGTCCTGTCCTGTTTTTGGTGAGCACTCGTTACAGTATGCTCAGTCCCACAAACATGGACCCCGCTGAGGTGGCTCGACTTCTGCACATGCACTCTGACATGTTTAACCAAATAGAGAAACAGCTTGACCAGAATAGTCGGCAAATTGAGCAACTTCTACTTACAGTACAAACTTTGATAGACCAGGCTAAAAGTGCCCCTGTGGACCCTGTCCCCTCAGCAGTGTCTGCTCCCACAACCGTTCCCATAAACGGAGCCTCCGAACCCCGAGTCCCTACACCCAACCGCTATGGCGGCGAACCTCTTGGTTGTCGCGGGTTTCCTAACCAGTGTTCTATTCACTTTGAATTGATGCCATCACGTTTTCTATCCCAGCGATCTAAGGTGACCTATATCGTATCCCTGCTAGTTGATGACGCCTTGGCGTGGGCTTCACCCATCTGGGAACAAAGGCCGGGCCTCACGTGCCACATAGGCCACTTCACCAAGGAGTTTTGCAAAGTATTTGACCTGCCCAGATGCAAGGTAACCGCTGCCTCATCTCTCTTCCATATTTCCCAAGGCAGTCATCCCGTGGCCCAGTATGCAGTCGAATTTCGGACCATAGCCGCTGAAACCGGCTGGAACGATGAGGCATTGGCGGAAGCATTCTGGCATGGTCTCTCCGAGAGCCTTAAGGACAAACTTTCTGTGCAAGAACGCCCCACGGAACTGGATGAGCTCATTGGCCTATGCATCCGAGTAGACTTAAGATTAGTTGTGATCGGATGTATAGTTGGTAAGTTAATGATTCTAACGGGATCATCTCAAGCTTCTCCTGAGAACTGATACCCGATTATTTCTCTTAGAACAGAGTTGGGTTCAATATTGTTATTGTTTTTCTATATGCTTAAAAAGTGAACTATGTAAACTGTATACAAAACAAGAAAAAACACAAAAGCGCACCAAGATGAGAGATAGATATTGTATTAGCAACAAATAATAAAATTAGTAACTTACATATAAAATTTCTTTAATAATCCCCGATTCTGGTGTCTATCACAGGAGTAGGGCATCACATAGGAAGTATGAAGGGTAATCTCAGTTCTGAGAGATCAGACCCGCGCGCTGGGGCTGTCTCTGTTCACTCTCATGTCCTCCACGTGTGGTAGCGTGGTGCGGAGTGTAGCGCAAATGTGCAAGAACCGGGGCCTTCAATAGGTGTCCTTAGGATGCCTGTCCATTTTTGATAGCATAGAAACGATCGGAAATAAGCAGGAACGGTACACTTGAGTGTGTACTGGTGGTGGGTAGTAAAACCGCCAGCCACAACAGTCGCGACGCGTTTCGTTTAACAAAGTAAACTTCTTCAGGCAATATCTGGGACACCTGTTTAGGGGTCCTTTATAGGTCTAATTCTGTGCGTCATTGGTTAATACCTAATGGCTGCATGGCCAATCAGGCTCATATACTGATAGGGGCGGGCCACAATAGGAAGACCTCCCTGTTAGTGCATTTAATCCAGTAATGAATTACACTAATTGAGTATATATATATAAGTGTAAATAGAAAGGTAAACAGACCTTAAAGGGGAGCCAAAATCATGTGTCCCAAATAGTCAAGTGCAATAAAATATGCATAGTAGTAGCATAAAAAACAAAGTATATGTGCATACTGAATAACAACATTAATAACATTAAATGACATATAAATAACTTTTAAAATATGGGAAATAGAACAAATGGAAAGGTGGGTGGGGGGAGGGGAAGAATTGAAGAAAAAGTGGAAAAAAAAAAAAAGGAGGTAGAAAAAAAAAAAAAAAAGGCTTATAAAATGAATAAAAACCACTGTAATGATAAAGTAGCTACAAAAATCAGATAAAAAACAGATAAAAAAGGTATTAGACCAATGTTTGTATCAAATTGCAGTATGCATGGTTTCACATCAAAAAAGGGGTTAATTCCACAGTCGTTCAAGCCCCCCGGGTACTTGGATTGGAGGGTAAATATCCAGAATTGCTCCCTTTTTGCAATCTGAAGATCTATGTTACCAGCCCGTACATTAGTTGTTATATGTTCGATGCCCATATATTTAACCCCTATAATGCTACACTGATGGACATCCTTAAAGTGTGACAACAGATGTGTCAATGGTTTATTAGATGCCAGTAGCTTGGGAATATTAGTGATATTTCTGAGGTGCTCCATCACTCTAATTTTGAGCTGACGTTTAGTACGGCCCAAATACTGTAAACCACATCCACATTGCAGGATATAAATGACATAAGTGGTTACGCAATCGATGTAGCTATTAATTTCATATCTTTCTTTTTATGCTACTACTATGCATATTTTATTGCACTTGACTATTTGGGACACATGATTTTGGCTCCCCTTTAAGGTCTGTTTACCTTTCTATTTACACTTATATATATACTCAATTAGTGTAATTCATTACTGGATTAAATGCACTAACAGGGAGGTCTTCCTATTGTGGCCCGCCCCTATCAGTATATGAGCCTGATTGGCCATGCAGCCATTAGGTATTAACCAATGACGCACAGAATTAGACCTATAAAGGACCCCTAAACAGGTGTCCCAGATATCGCCTGAAGAAGTTTACTTTGTTAAACGAAACGCGTCGCGACTGTTGTGGCTGGCGGTTTTACTACCCACCACCAGTACACACTCAAGTGTACCGTTCCTGCTTATTTCCGATCGTTTCTATGCTATCAAAAACGGACAGGCATCCTAAGGACACCTATTGAAGGCCCCGGTTCCTGCACATGCGCGCTACACTCCGCACCACGCTACCACACGTGGAGGACAGGAGAGTGAACAGAGACAGCCCCAGCGCGCGGGTCTGATCTCTCAGAACTGAGATTACCCTTCATACTTCCTATGTGATGCCCTACTCCTGTGATAGACACCAGAATCGGGGATTATTAAAGAAATTTTATATGTAAGTTACTAATTTTATTATTTGTTGCTAATACAATATCTATCTCTCATCTTGGTGCGCTTTTGTGTTTTTTCTTGTTTTGCTGATATTGGTATCACCATCGGGGTTCCGGTGGAGACCACATTTGGAGGTGGGGGAGACACCTCATAAACACAGAAGCAGCAAGAGAACTGAGAGGGACCAACACTCCAAGTTTAAAGAGCCAGAGCGCGGACTGAACTTTTCATTACTGGTAATCTGTGTGACTCACTTGTTGAGTCACCCAGTCACTACATTCCTTTTTCCCATCCAGTTTACGCAGCAACTTTAAGTCTCTTTTAATAATTTTTTCTAATTTTACGTATTCTTGTTTTAATTGGTTTTATTTGTGCATTACTTGTTATTGTTATATTATTGTACTGTATTTAATAGTTTTTTAACATGTTTCGCCCTCCCCTCCTACCCATTCCTTTTCCCCCCCCTCCCATTGTTCCTACCTCTTTTTCCTTTTTTCCCTCTCCCCTCCTACCTCCACCTCCACTCTCTCTGTCTTCCCCACCCCTGTCACCATCCCTATACGGACGTATTATGGCTGAATCAAATACCAGCCAATTTCTGGATTGTCTTAAAAACAGGTTTAACAAACCAGAGCTGTTTAGTAAGATATTCTCAGATATACCAATAGAAGAGGTGGCAACACCATGTTTAACTTCCCTAATGAATGAATTACATAAACTTTTGGAAAAAGAAACTAAGTCATGGCTAGAAATGGCCACATTAGAGGAGTACATAAGGGTGGGTCGCATACCAAGGGGACTTAGAGTCCTTAAACCCTCCACATATAACACAGATAGTCCTGAGTTTGTCAAGGAATGGGAAAGGATCCAAGACCATTGTTCACTGGAGCTAATGCGGTTGTTAATTCTATAAACTGTATACAAGGTTATGGGTTAAATGCTGATTTATTCTTTTTTTTTTTTAATTGTTCCTGTGGTTCCCTACCATGGTAGGGAGGCTTTGGCTCACCCTGGTAACTTGCAATGTTTCCCCAAGAGGTTGGTGAACTTAGGTGTATACGCCTCTACTCATCCCTTGGAATCCCCTCCCCCTGGTTTATCCAAGGGTACCTGAGCTACAGGACACATCTGTCCCTAAAAGCTCCCCCCCCCCCCAATTCCTTTTCCCGCCAGTTAGGGTACTATTTCCTTCCAGCCACTTAAGAGCACCTTACATTTCTCCACTCAGACAATTTTCGGGCATCCCCGTGGAGGGTTAGGATATCTGCTCCCCATCCATATAAAGGTCACAAGTAATAATCTCACACAAAGATAAGGGGTTCAATGAGCCCTGTAAAAGGAGAATGGCCATGACAGATTACAAGAGATGTAAAAGTGATGTAGTGCTCCTTCAGACCCATTTGAAGAAAGATAAGACACCGTCATTCTTTGACAAAGAATATAGACATTCTGCTGCCCCAGTAAAAAAAAAAGAGTGGTCTCGATTTTAATTAATAACAAGATCACATTTAAAGTTGTTCAGTCCAAATCAGATGTGGACGGTCGGTACCTAATCCTATCAGGGTCTCTCTATGGTCAAGACCTGACCATTGCCAATGTTTACGCCCCTAACAACGCTAGTGCCAAATTCTAAGTTTTTTAATATCTTGACGAAAGTAGCGAGGGTTAGAATTATACTGGGGGTGACTTCAACCTAGCCATGGACCCAGCCAATGACAAATCTGGACCCCTAACCTTTAGAAGAAGGGTGGACCGAAGAGCCCTATCTGGCGGTCTGGGGGAGCTCCAACTTGCGGATGCTTGGAGGGAACTCAACCCGACAGCTAAAGAGTTCACTTTCTACTCGCCTCCATATGGGTTTTATTGCAGTATAGATTATATTTTTGTTTCCTCCAGATTATTGCCGCAATGTGCCTATTCTGGGATCCACGCCACTGCTTGGACGGACCATGCCCCATGGAAATTAGATGTTCCTACCTCAATATGCCCCCGCAATCAGCCCAATGGAAACTCAATTAGTCTTTGCTCAAAAAAACTGGAGATAAAAAAAACTACTAGATGAGGAGCTATTGTTCTTTTTCAAAACCAAATACGGTTAGTGTATCATCCCCCTTTAGCCTCTGGGAGGCCCATAAG
The DNA here is from genome assembly GCF_040206685.1 of Ascaphus truei. Classification (NCBI taxonomy): domain Eukaryota; kingdom Metazoa; phylum Chordata; class Amphibia; order Anura; family Ascaphidae; genus Ascaphus; species Ascaphus truei. The sequence goes on along the minus strand of NC_134485.1, from coordinate 213,182,510 downwards.
GCTACCTTGAGAGGAAAGTTAATCAGAATTGCAGCGGGCAGGTAGAGGGAGATGAAGCCCACATAAAAGTGGTCCGACTAAAGTTGGAAGAGCTGTCTAGATTACATCAGTGAGAGGGACAATCTTCGGTCCCAATTAAATTAAAGTAAATTAAACGAGGCCATAGCCAAGCTGAACCTCATCCTTACAGCCAATGTGGAAAAATCTAGCAACATTACTAAGGCTCATTTTTTTGAGAAATTAAATAAACCTGACACAATGTTGGCTGCTAGACTTAGATCCTCCCCACTGAGCCGCAACATCCATGCAATTAGACAGAAATCCGGAAATCTCTCTACTAATCTGACCGTGAAAATCAAGGAATTTCAGGACTTCTATTCGAAATAATATGACGGTAACAAGGTAAATCAGGGTAAACATTTGTTATCCCTGATGTCAGAGTTCTTGGACTCAGCTAATCTCCCCACAATTGCCCCAGATGAGAAAATTAAAGTAGCCCAAAATTTCACTTTGAAGGAAGTTCTCCAGGTAATCAAAGATCTTAAGCCAGCTAAGGCTCCGGGCCGCGAATGTTTCTTGAACCTATACTATAAAATAATATATATATATATATATATATATATATATATATATATATATAATTTGCCCATATTCTTGCCCCAGTCTTATTAGTAATGTTTAATTCTATACTCGCAGACTTCCAATTTCCCACCAGCATGCTCCAAGCATCTATAGCATTAATCCACAAAGAGGGAAAGGACCCCACCGACTGTAAAAGCTACAGACCAATTTCACTAATAAATTAAGATCTAAAAATATTCTCTAAAATATTGGCCAATAGATTAAATGAAATTCTCCCTTCATTGGTCCATCCGGACCAGGTCGGTTTCGTCCTTGGGAGATAGGCGGTGGACAACACCAGACACATTATTGATCTGGTGGTGTTCGCTGCCAAACACGGGGTACCAACAATGGTCCTGAGCCTAGACGCCGAAAAGGCGTTTGGTCTTGTATTTATTTTTATTTATAAAATATTTTACCAGGAAGTAATACATTGAGAGTTACCTCTCGTTTTCAAGTATGTCCTGGGCACAGAGTAAAACAAATAATACATGGTTACAAGTACAGTTACATAAATGAACAGGGTATACATTATATACAAGACATTGCGTGCACAGTTAAAGAAAATATATATTATGAGCGTATGCAACAGTTACAGACCAGGTTAAAATGTGAGACAGCCTTAGATTTGAAAGAACTTAAACTGGTGGTGGATGTGAGAGTCTCTGGTAGGTTGTTCCAGTTTTGGGGTGCACGGAAGGAGAAGGAGGAACGTCCGGATACTTGGTTGAGCCTTGAGACCATGAATAGTCTTTGGGAGTCTAATCTCAGGTGATAAGTGCTGCAAGTGGTAGGGGTGAGGAGCTTGTTCAGGTAGCTGGGTAGCTTGCCCATGAAGAATTTAAAGGCAAGACAGGAAAGGTGAACTTTGCGCCTAAACTCTAGTGTTGACCAATCTAGTCCTTTGAGCATTTCGCAGTGATGTGTGTTGTAGTTGCATTGGAGAACAAAACGACAAATTGAATTGCAGAGGGTGTCAAGTTTGCTAAGGTGGGTTTGAGGAGCCGAGCCATAATGTATACTATGTCTCCATAGTCAATAATTGGCATTAGCATCTGCTGTGCGATACGCTTTCTGACCAGGAGACTTAGGGAGGATTTGTTCCTGTAAAGTACCCCTAGTTTGGCATAGGTCTTGGTTGTCAGGGTATCAATGTGCATCCCGAATGTTAAGTGGGAGTCGAACCATAAGCCCAGGTATTTAAAACTAGTGACAGGTGTTAGGGTGGTGTTAGTGTTGGTTCTAATCAGGAGCTCAGTCACAGGAAGCTTTACAAATTTAGTCTTGGTCCCAAATACCATTGTTACAGACTTGTCAGTGTTTAAAAACAGTTTGTGTTGGGAAATCCAGTTTTCGAGTCTCAAAAAGTCAGACTGAAGTATGTGTTGAAGGTCAGAGAGGCTATGGCTGTGTGCATATAGGATTGTGTCATCTGCATACATGTGTATTGAGGCTTCCTTTCACGCTGTGGGAAGATCATTAATGAACACTGAGAAGAGTAAGGGCCCCAGAACAGAGCCTTGCAGGACACCACAGGTGATATCCAGGGGGTTGGAGTTAGAGCCTGAGATGGACACATGTTGGGATCTACCTGATAGGTAGGACTGAAACCAGTTTAAAGCATGTTTCCCTATTCCAGAGCTCTGGAGTTTGTTAAGCAGGATAGCATAATCAACTGTGTCAAAAGCCTTTGCAAAATCTAGGAATACTGCACCAGTGAGTTGTCCCCGTTCCATTCCACACTGGATTTCATTGCAAACTTTTAGCAGGGTAGTTACGGTGGAGTGTTTGGGACGAAACCCATATTGGAATTGGCTAGGGAAATTTGTCTTGGTATAGAAATCGCTTAATTGGGAGTGGACACATTTTTCCATGACTTTGGATAGAATTGGGAGAAGTGAGATTGGCCTGTAGTTTGAGACAGTGTTTTTGTCCCCACTTTTGAAGATTGGGACAACTCTGGCAGTTTTCCAGGTCTTAGAGATATGGTCTGCAGACAGGATAGAGTTGACTATGGACGCAATTGGTTTGGCAATGGCTGGGGCACCAAGTCGTAGGAACCTAGATTGTAGTAAGTCGGGTCCACATTGGCTGCTTAGTTTTAGTTTGAGGAGCGCTTGTATAATCTCCTCTTCAGATACTGGGCCAAATTGAAAATTGTGGGCAGTGTTGGGAGGGGGTGGGACTGTAGGGGTACTCCCAGGATGAGATTCAGGTTTGTGGTTTGGGCTGCGTTTCACTAATAAGTTAGTGGCACACCCCACTTTAATAATGCATTTGCAATGTCAGTGGGGTTTGTCAGAGTAATATCCCCCTTAGTGATATTACTTGGTTGTTGATGGTTAGGAGGCTGTAATATATGTCAAGAACATTGCAGGCGTTTGAACTGGAGGGCCCTTTCCTTAAAGCCATTCAGGCCTTATATGCTACACCCTCGGCTAAAGTATATTCACAGGGTTTTTCCTCAGAGGCATTTCCCATACTGAACGGTACAAGGCAGGGATGTCCCTTATTCCCCATGCTGTTCGCACGTTGTATGGAGCCTCTGGCCGCAAATATAAGAAATAATCCTAATATAGCGGGAGTGCAGGTGAAGGACCAGGTGTATAAAACCGCTCTTTTTGCAAACTATGTGATTCTTACAGTGACTAAGCCTTTGACCTCGCTCCCCAACTTGTACTCCACTCAATCTCGCTTTTGGGAAATTTCCGGATTCAAAAGTAATAGCAAAAAATCTGAGGCGTTAAACATTAATTTGCCTAAAGATCAGGTCAAACTGATTGCTCTAATTTTTTATTTTACGTGGCAGCCAGTGGCAATCAAATACAGGAATATTTATAACAAAGGATTTTGGCTCCCTGTACCGGGAAAACTACCCAAAGGTTTTGAAAGATCTTAGGGCTGACATTGGGTCATAGTCCGGCCATAGTATCGCGTGGAAAGGCAGAATTCACAGCATTAAAATTAATGTATTTCCCCGCCTACTGTACCTTTTCCAGACCATGCCTGTCCCATTGGTCTCGGGGGACTTTAAAAATATCCAAACTACCATAAATAAATTTATCTGGAGAAAAAAAAAAGCCTAGGATAAGTAAACAAATTTTAAGTATACCAAACAAGGCAGGAGGCTTGGGACTACCGTGTCTCCTTTCATACTACAAAGCAGCCCAGTCAGCTAGTGTTGTGGTATTCTAATCCAGCCCACACACGCCGGGTATCACTGGAAGCTGACCTGGTCGCCCCGGTTGAGCTGAGTGACCTGCTGTGGTCCCCTGTGAGGAAAAGGCCTGATATCGTCCAGACCATTCAAATTATAGCTCACTTTCTCAAATGTTGTCTTCTTACAACACATAGATCTCTAATGATCCCACTCTATGAAAATCCCGATTTTGGCCCAGGACTGGGTTGTTGCAGGTTTGAGAGCTGGAAAGTAGAAGGTGTTACGAGATTGAGGGATGTGGGTCCAGCGGGGTTCCCCAGGCTCTTTGTATATTTTAACAAAGAAAAGGCTATCCCAAATAACCAGTTCCTTCAATATCTTCAACTAAATGCCTTTTAAAATTAAACCCGTAACCCTGATTCTCTAACAAAGTTTAAGACTCTTTGCCTGGGGGACAGAGACACATCAAACCTTTACGGTTGCTTTGTGAGGCCCTCCCCCCTCCCCCACACCCAGTGACACTTCAAAAACTGAAATATATGTTCCAGTGGGATCAAGACCTGGGGGAGGAATTGGATTTGGAAGACTGGGATGACATTTTCCTGGCGGTGGCTAGATCCTCCATGTGTGTCACTATCAGGGGAAAATGCCTACAAGGTTCTGATGATTTGGCACTTGACCCCCACGAAGCTAGCCAAGTTCATCCCAGGATATCCTACAACATGTCCAAAGGTATGTAGGAAACAGGCCACATTCCTGCATATGTGGTGGGGTTGCCCACTTCTGTCCGTACACTGAGCTAAAAACAAATTGCCGGCCCAAAGATTCTTTGGTATGGATCTCCCTCTGGACACCTGGTTGTTTATATTTAACAAGCTATGCCACCTTCTCACGAGACACGAGAACAAATTATTGTGCCATATGTCCTCAGCCGCAAGACACGAACTGGCCAGTTATCCCATCACGCTCAAATTAAAAATAACGTCTGGCAAGTCTGCTGCATGGAGAAGTTGGTTAGTCTTAATAACAACACCTGCACAGAGTTCCAGAAGGTCTGGTTGCCTTGGATTCTTGGCCACCCAGGAGTAGATTCAATTCTGCTATAAAATGGAGGTCGGGCAGCTATACCCTTCTAACTCTCCTTCCAAAAAAACCTTGGGTCAAGTTGGCCCTCTAGCACTAGACTTAGGGGAGAGATTTGCTAAGTAAACCCACAGTTGTTAATTTCCCTCCCACCAGATTGTATTCTGCTCTTCCTCTGTTATTTGAATATTTGTGATGAGGTGTGTTGCTCTGTAACAATGTACCTGGATATGTAGCCCCCCTGTTTTATTTTCTGTACCCCCCCTTTTTGATTTATCCTTCCCCTCCCTTGAAAAACTTCAATAAAAACTTGACTTTCAAAAAAAACAAACATCGTACAACACACCATCTTTTTTTCAACAAATGCAGACGCTTCTAAAACCTTCTTTAAACCTTGATATTTGGTTATTTCCGTTCTTACTCCAGAAGTATCAGAACTTGCATTGCTGAAATGTTCCTGTCACATACAGCACTCCTGTGAGCACGTGACCTGCTTACGGGACAAGGGTTAATACACAGCTCGCAAGTTGTCCACTTTTCACCTTCGCAAAAGGTCCCTCAAATGGACAATATCTCCCCTAAATCCGTCCCCCTATACCCCACGAACAGATCACAAGTGAGCACGTGACTTAGATAGGCAACCAGGGTTAATACATATGGCTACTCTAGCCAACTCACCTTTCTCCTCCGCAAGGTACTTTCAATGACTTAATATTAACACCTTACTCAATTGCAATCATATCTATACGCTGCTGCCACCACCCAAGAATGATGCAAATAAAATATATAAAATTAATATCTGCCAGGGTCTCCGGTTTCCGTTTATTAGAGAAAAACTTTGCACTTAACACACAAATGTGTTGTAGCATAAAGTGTCTGAAAATTGAAATACGTTCTCCAGTGCGTGCAACAGTTCATTCAGAAACCCAAAGCATCACATTAAATGTTTTAATATATATATAAAAATACAGTAAATGCAGGATAGTTTCTTAAACTAACAGCATAAAGCGTTAAACCGAAATTCCTATAAATTACGTTACCAAATATCGGGATTTTCTCCCAGAGAGGTCACTGGCGTAGTAAATATGAGAAATCACAGGTTTGGTCCAAAACACACCTGTGTTGAAATCTGATTTTAATAATATCTTGCTAAATCTTGTGAACACTTTTTTCCCCATTGAAACAGCATAAGCCCATCCTGTCATAAATCAGCTGTGAGACCGTTTTATGACAGAGTAAAAAAACTTCTACCCAAGGACGTTTAAGTTTTGCAACAGTATATAAACGCACTCATAACTTCCCTTCTCTAGTACCTAGACACACATGAGTCACATCAACGGTTTCAGGTGGTTATGACAAATGTAACGAGACTAAGTATGACCGTCTGGCCCCTAAATTTGAGCGACAAATGGATATCTGTCCCCATTACCAGCTAGACCTAAGGAGTCTGGCCTCATTGCATTAGTCTCCCAGCCATGATTGCAGATATCTACATTTTATACTTCAGCGAAGTGGTCAACTCCATGATTCCATTTTTCATATCTTTTGGATGGTATGGGATAGTCATGCGCCCTGGCACCCCCTAAAACCCTTTCAGGAATATTTTAAAATACCTTTAAACAGTGTCTTGTTTACGTTCGTGTCGGGGGAACCATAGATTACTCCCATCTCTGGCAAAACATATGTTCTTATCTCTAGATTCTATCAGTCCTAAAACTAGGCCTGGCCAAGGGTAAAACAGACCATAAAATATTTCATTGTATTTGTTAAAGCAAACTGTAGCCACATTAACCCCTGAAGTACCAGATTGATTAAAATACCTAATAACTCATGATATTAGTGAAACAGAAGATGTAAACAAGAATTTACAAAAGTTCCCAAACAGACTGCACTCGTATTCCAGCGGTAAACTGTACTTGACTATCGTAGTCAGGAATATTGCATCATCCCATTAATGAGATATCATATCTCTTGCTCTGCGTGGACACACTAGAGTGGGTTGCTAATACAGGCGCAAAACAAATAAATGTTATTAATACATTGTAACAGCGACGATAAAATATAAAAACATTAATATTAAAAATTCCCAGATGGGCGGCTCCGTAAATAGTCCTAATTGGAGTTTGGTATATTACTATTGCTCTTCTGTGTCCAATAATTCTCAAAAGACCCCAAAATAGTGAGTTGAGTCAGGACATTCATTACCTATTAGAGCATATAGTAAATAATATTAACCATACCTCAAAAAGACTAACGTGGCAATGGCAATGACATAGTGTAGCCAAAACTGAATTGTTACAAATTATAACACTTGAATTGCCAGGGTGCATGTACTGACAGCATATCAATCAGGTACTGAAGGCAACAAGGATATAGGTAAACAGAATTGACTCATGCTGTGAAATGTCTCTTCTAGAACAAACAGAGGTAAGTGTAGCTGGTTATTAGAAACGCGTCTACTCCAATCATTAGGATCAGTGTGGAGCTGAGAATATAGATCCACACTCTATAATTGATCACTAATTACACAATTGGACAATGCCTCATACTCTCAGACACATAAAGAGCTGTTTAGTAGAAACCACAACACTGTATCAAGTAGTTTCTAAAAGCAACAAAGTGGTCTATGAATAAAGTCAACTTAAACAGTGATACTTATCTACACACATACAGAACCACTATATTATCTCTGCCAACATGATTATTGCGTCACTCAATATAGACAAAGCACCTTCTGTATTTAGGAAATGCACATACCAAGCAACTGACATCAACTAAGGTCCGCAATCACAGATATGGGCATGTATGGCATAAAACGAATGTCTCATAAGTGTTACCAATGTTGCCACGCTTGATGTAAAAGGTTAAGTAAAGTAACTCATCATACGAACGTTATCAGTAGTTTGTTAAGACCGAAGTGCAAGCGGGATACTTCCGAACAGCAAGCGGGATACTTCCGAACAGCAAGCGGGATACTTCCGAACAGCAAGCGGGATACTTCCGAACAGCAGGGCAAGTCAGATAGAGCCGCCTCCTACGTTTACGTCACCGTCGTGACGTCTTAACACCCTACGAACGTTTCTTATGTCTACACATACTTCGTCAGGGGGAGGATGATATTATCATGACATTTCCTATAGAGCATCATACGATTGCCAAGTAGCTTTGACGGTCCTAAAAGATGAAACAACTCATCTCACGCTAAAAAGCAACCAATTTTCAGTAACTGACATAGTAGAGACTCTGTGCAGATGAATGTGGAGACGAATGCAGCTACATGAACTCTGCTGATTACAGGAAGTATAGCAATATCCCCCTATATATGTTTTAGAGATACGCATAGTAACCCACTTCTTGAGAACACAGAGTTGTGATTTTGCAAACCATAACAAATTTATTGTGGATCTTCTCAGATTCATCTTAACACACAGACTTTTTACCTTTAACGATAAAATCTACAATCAATTACGTGGAACAGCTATGGGGACCACCTGTGCTCCCACCTGCGCAAACCTCTATTTGGATAGGTGGGAAGCGGAGGTGGTCATCCATGAGGACAACCTCAGATATACATCTCAAGACCAGTCTCATATTCCACAAGGTCTCAAAGTCCCGGAGTGTTGTCTTTTCACCTCATCCCTGTACCGGAGGAAAGTTCTAGAATGGGGCTATTCTTACAAATCATCAGGACATCCAGGTCTTACAAATCATCAGGACATCCAGGACCACCGATCTTGTGGAGCAGACCTTCTGGTGACCAGGCATTCAGAAGAACATTAAAGAATTTTTTGCTGCGTGCTCGACATGTGCTTGTAACAAGACTCCCTGGAGCAAACCACCAGGACTTTTACGTCCCCTTCGCATCCCGGACCGTCCATGTACCCACTTATCCCTGGACTTCATAGTAGAGTTGCCTGTTTCTAAGGGGATGAATACCATCTTAGTTGTCATAGCACACTTTGTTCCGCTGAAAGGTCTTCCCAATTCTCTCAAATTAGCAGATGTCTTTGTCAAGGAAATTTTTCGTCTGCATGGGGTTCCACAGGTCATAGTCTCTGATCGAGGTTCACAATTCATCTCGAAGTTCTGGTGTTCTTTTTCTCAACAAATGGATATTTCTCTACATTTTTCTTCGGGGTATCACCCCCAAACCAATGGTCAGACAGAGCGAACAACCATTCTTTGGAGCAAAAAATATGTTGTTTCATCTCAGACAAACCAAGGATAACTGGATTGACCTTCTTCACTGGGCTGAATTTGCGCACAATAACCTGCGTAGCGAATCCACCACGGAGTCGCCTTTTTTCATAAATTAGGGGTTTCACCCATCTCTCCTGCCTATCGCCACACCGAGTTCTGTGATACCGGCAGTGGATAGCAGAATTCATTTTCTACAGGATTCGTGGAGAAAGATCCAAGAGAATCTTAGGAAGGCAACTTCTAGACAGAAGATTCAGACAGACCGTCACCGTCGCAGGACCCAAGAATTCAGCCCAGTGTGTGGCTATCATCTAAAAATATCCGTCTCAAGGTGCCCACGCTAAAATTGATACCTGGGTTTCTTGGACCCTAATCCGTGGTGGAGAAGGTCAACTCCGGCAACATTCGCTTCTCCGACTCTTCCTCGTCTCCAGGCCCTCACCTCATACAGGGCCAACAGGAGTATGAGGTTCAGTCCATCATGGGTTCCAGGATCTCCAGGGGATCAATCAAATGTCTGGTGCACTGGAGGGGTTTTGGACCTGAGGAGTGCTCCTGGATTCCTCACCACTGTCTCCATGCCCCCGGACTCGTACGGCTCTTCCTCCTGAGATATCCTCTCAAGCCTTCATGGAGATGCCCGAAGGTCACTCCTGAGGGGGGGGGTGTACTGTGAGTATCCGTGAGTCACGCCACCCTCGGTGCGCTCCCTGCTTGCCCCGGCCTGCGTCCGGGTGCTTCGCTTCCTCCGCCTCCTGCAACACATCTGGGCCATCCACCACCAGCTGCAGTAATACGGGCCTGTGCGCATCATGCGTGGAGATAAATGGAGAATCTCCTGGCCCCGACTTCGGTGGTGTCATCGGCGTGCGGCGCGCACATGTACCACGTCATCAATTTTCATCAGCAATCCTTCCAACACCTGTCTCCTGTCCAATTACAGCCAATCACAGCCTGCACTGAGGACACACCTCCAGTCTGTGTCTATTCATTGGTTCCTCTCTCCTATATATGCTCAGCCAGAATACAGGCAAATCGGCTGAGCATAAACCTTTGTTGTTTCGAAGTGTTCACTGCTACCCTTGCCTCCACAGTCTTGTCTTGATTCTTGGTTCCTAGCTACACTCTTCCTGACCCTGGCTATCTCTTGGACTTTGCTCTTCTAAACTCCTGACCCCAGTTACCAACGGTGATCCGTACCTCTCCAACGTACAACGACAATCCTCATCTCTCCAATCCTGACCATGGCTAAAAGTACCTGCAATGATCCGCACCTCTCCAACCTTGACTTTGGCAAGTATCTTGACTATCCTTACCTCTCCAACCCCGATCTGGCTACCTCGAGCAATCAACACTCCAGACGCGCCCAAGCTTCGTTCGTGAGGAGCGAGAAGATATATGCCACTCGAGTGCGGTGGGTAGAGAAGGATGATGGTTGTGTGTTGAACTGCACCTGGCACTGGTTCAAGAATCCTCTGCAAGCTAAGGGAAGCCCTTCATAGTGGACTGGAGTCTGTATCCGGGGCTCCCTTAGGACCACAGATACTGGTGCAGTGTCACGAGCGAAAGGCGCTGGAATAGATGGGGTCACACTGGGGGTACTGAGGTGGCTGCACAGGGTCTGCAGCGTAGCGAAGATAGAGTCCAGTTTCAGATCCAGCATAGCTAGATGGGTGGCAATGGTTCCCAGAAGCTGGCCCTCATGGGAAACAGCGTTCACTACCTCTGCGGGGTCCATTGCGTGGCTCGTGCAATGTGTAATTTTGCTGACTTCAGAACAGGATACGGACCTGCAGGGCAGAGGTAGGGAGTAATAAACCGACCTTGGTCTGGGATCAGAGGCCTGAGATGCAGAGATAGTCAAGTACGGTTCCGGGTTCAAGGCAGGTAGCAGGCAAAGGGTAGTCAGGTCCGGTTCCAAGGTCGAGGCAGGCGGCAGGCAAAGGGTAGTCGGGTCCGGTTCCAAGGTCAAGGCAGGCGGCAGGCAAAGGCTAGTCAGGTCCGGTTCTGAGGTTGAGGCAGGTGGCAGGCGGCAGGCAAATAGTAGTCAGGTCCAGTTCTGAGAGCGAGATAGGCAGCAGGAAAGACAAAGGCAAGGCAGAACTCAGACAGACAAGGTAACAAGTACTTTGCACGAGCAAGGATGGATAGCAACTCCCTGCTACTTAAAGGCCAGAGGCAGCTGCTGGCAATATAAGTTCAAAGTGAGGCTTCCTGTGAAGGCAGGGATTGCCAGGAGGCAAGGTGGCCATGGTAGCTTTGGAGAAGGTGATGTTACTTCCTGTAAGCATTCATCCTGAATGTTCGGACAGATCCCTTATACAAATACGGCTGGGTAGATCCGAGGACATATAAAGATGGTGGATGGTGGCGACGGGGGCGGCAGCGAGATGATCAGCAGTGAGTAGTTCTGGCGGCAGAGTGTCGGTTGCGATTTGGTCACGGCCAAACATCCTAGACCGATCCTGGAGACTCTGGTCTTCAATCGAGCTTTATACAGTAGTATTGTTTAGGCTAAAATGAAAGGTTATCTGAGACCGCTTTACTTGCCAATATCTTTTGTGGTCAGGTGATCTTTGGTTACAATTGTAGGCATTTTCCCTTAAGGAGTGGAGCTTTAGAGACAACCTCCTGTAGTGTAAATTGAGAATAAACGGAGTCATACGGAGTTCAGATATAGTATATTTCTAAACCTGTTCCAACAAGCGACTCTCTAAGTTACAAAATACATCAATTACTGCTACTAGTAAGAATAGCAGTATATAATGATAGTAACTTCAGGCTGTCATGTCAGCTTTATCACTGTGGAAGGGAAAGATGGGACTTCAGTGTTTTTTTGTCATACAGCAATGCAGCGGGAGGAAGAAAAAAAAAACATAAGTTTGAACTACTTAATCTCTCTCTTATTTTCTCTCATCCTTCGAGAAATAATAGCAATGTTGGAAGATTACTGTGTAAATAGCAGCCACAGACAGGAGCTCCATTTGTCAATATTCTTCATTTTCCATAATGTGTGTGAAGTCTGGTGTACACCCCGCCTGTTAATCTTCGTAGGCATCCATTAAATGTGCACTATCAGTCATCTGGCACGAACAATGAGGACTTATCCAAAGCTGGAGATTCCAAAAGATTGTTTGAGCTGTAACCCAACTCCTACATGTCTTGTTGCCATGGAAATTGATTTGTGAGCTTTGTTGCGATACTACGAATAGGACTTGATTGCAAGTATACATTGTATCGAAGACTCTTTGACAAAGCACTGGACAGCGCGAAATGCATTAGAGTGTCCTCTATGTTCCCTGATTTTTATGCTGCCAGGTTAGAATAAATTGATTTTTTTTACACGATCCAGTCTCCATCATCATTGAGCAGTGCAACGCTTCACCTCCACCTTGTGGGACTTCCGGTCATCTATTCCCTTCAGCCGTGTGCACGCCGGACCCGGAGAAACTTTGTGGAGGTCGGGAGAACCCTATACCACTGTTATTGATATTTTAAACTACTCAAGAGTGTTCCTACTCCAGGAGTAAAATACCCTTAGCCACATAGGGATCTGTCCCTGACTCACGGCCGTGAGTCTATGGATAGTCCCCCTGGGCAACACACTATGGAGCTTGTTATCTTTCCACAATAGGAGTTATTTGTAATATACAGTACATACTGAACATTTTCTAACCAGTGTCTGGATTTTCCTCATTTTTTATTACAATCATATCTGCATGGGTCACATGTGTGTATATATATTGATTGTGGACCCATAGCTGTGGTTATTTTTCTGATGCACTGACACTGGATTCTCTGCTCCAGGATTTTCTATTATATCCCGATTGACTTCCTTCAGCAGAGTTTACCGTCTATAGCAGAGGCACTCCATTTCTAAACGTTGACCATCTTTTCCCTCTAAATTGATGTACGATAGTCAGGACCGCTTTATGCATTAGGCCGACTAGGCACAGTGCCTAGGGCCTACGAACCTTTTAGGGCCTACAATATTTCATTTGAAAAAAATACCTCAAAAAAAAATCACAAAATAAGAGAAAACAGCTCATTTTAATTTAAAATGCCTTCAAAGTATCGATACCTTTAAATATCAAAACAAAAGTATCGATGCCAAATATCGCTAGTATCGAAAGAAACAAGCAAACGATGAAATTAGCATAAAAATGAGTAAAAATATCTGACACACAGGCCTCTAGAAATAAAAGTGCCTAGGGCCTACAAAGGTCTTAAAACGGCCCTGACGATACTATATAAAGGATACTTCAAATACATCAAATGTATTGTTCCCTAATGTAAACACATGCTGTTACAGCACATTACGTTAAGAATAGCCCATTTTCTATGACATAAATCCACTCTGAATCCCCCAGGACTCCTCTGAAAGTACATGTCTGCTGATACATGTTTTGTGCCTTTCCCCTTGCTCAGAGGGCTAAAAACTATACATGTAAGAGGAGAATTACATTTTTAATATATCAACAGGGTCCTGTGTATTTCCTGATACAGTATATCTCAGACCAGAAGTCAGGTAGTAACACTGAGTAAAGTAACACTCGCCCTTTCTGCACATGTCCTACGGAGGAAGCAAGCAACATGTAGTAGAAAAGGGAACGTTCAGTACTGTATCTCTGGAGGCTTTCCCTCAATGCTTGTGCTATTCCAATACATTCTATTGCATTATGTGGATCCCTCTCCTTTGCTTTTTTGGCTGTGCACTACTCCCTATTTTTGAACTCTGGACTCTACATCAGCAGCTGGGAAGTGAGTGATTGTGAGTACATTATTTCCTATTGAATTGGACATTCCCAATGAAATAGAGATGTGTGATTTTTTTTCACTGTTTTCAGGGATTATCTGAATTGAAAGCATTTCATGGATATACTCATTCTACTGCATACTGCTGCGGCAGCTTTTAATCTAACGTTCGCCGGGAGCTGGCCGGGAGCGCCGCGGGTCTGTTCTCCATTTTTAAACGGATTTTCCAGCGCGGCGACCGCTTCATTAGATAAGCGCTAATGGCGCTTACTATTGAAAGCGCCCGAGGCGCGGGAAAACCGGCCGGTTCTCGGCCGAAGACTGTCGCGCACCGCCCGCGCTATTTTTAAAATGCGGGGGCAGCCGCATTAGGTTTAGCCTGGTCGCCTCTGTATATGATTATGGACTCACCCATTTTTCCACTAACCTGGATTTATTTGTTTATATTTGCCTTGTACAGTATTAGAGCACTCTTACCACGCTCTACATCTACACTGTATCTCTGTATCTATGTGCTTACGGTCATCTGTGGCATGACCTGTGAGCAGATGTTGTAACAACTCCACCAAGTGGTTTTTTCACAGCCAAATTACTTCCTCTGCACCAAAAGAGTATAAAGTTTGTCAGTGTGAGGGAGGTCGTTAAAGATGCGGTCAGTGGTGTTTTTATAGGGAACAAGGTACCAGTATCATAAGTGTAGCCCTTTTTCTGACACGCTAAAGCGACTATGGTAACTGCACGCACCTGCGGCTCCAGGAGATCTGAGCCTCCGCTAGCTGGGAGCCTGGGGTAACACTTATAGCGCAGCGCCTCCACTTACCCAGGATCCCCGTGATGTGAGATTCCCCTGGGCAAGAAACATATACACACACGTATGATGCAACCAACTTTACTATATGCACAATAACCTTAGCACTCTATCATATTAATACACACGCAGCATATAACCCAACACATAACCTATAATGCAATATAACCTTAACGCAGCTAAATGATAATGTCCTTATAATGTGAGTGGCTCGGCCACGCTCTTAATGAGTATTGTCCTGTACAGTAGTGGCTCAGCCACGCTCTTAATGAGTATGTCCGGGTCCCGCCACCGCGTGCCCCACACACCGTGTCCTTGCGCTAGTAGTTAGAATAACTCAGTGTATTAGGCCTTTGGTCACTCACTAGTGTCCTCAAAGAGTTACGCCTAAGGCGGGATCAGCGCCTGTTGACCGGTGTTGGTGCACTTTACGTAAATACCTTCCGGTCACGGCGGTGACCGGTAATGCTTCGAAAAGGATCAGCCGAATCCTTGCTTGTCTTTGATGTCTGCAGTGCAGCTGTCTGGTCCCAAGCAGCTCACCAGCAAACCTGCTCCGCACACTTGTCCCTTACTGTCTACACAGTAAGGTGACTGATTGCTACCACTATGGGCGTCCCTGCAGCACAGCAACCTACTGTGACTCAGGGGTTTCTCCTAAGGGCCTGCGGGGTCAAGCTAGCCTATGCAGGTGGGTCACAGACCCCCTGCACGCATACACCCTCCTCCTTTACCTTCCAGAACCCCTCTGTAGACAGCGTGACCTCTCCCCCACGCTTCCCTTTCCTGTCCCTGTCATCCTAACCTTCTGATTGGTTCTTCACATCAGGTGACTGCCCAGGAGCTCATGGGAATTGTAGTTTCTCCACGGAGCCTCTCTGCTTAATCTGCCCAGACACACAGCTCAGCTATTGCATCACACTGCCTGTCTCACTCTGCTAGGGCACACTGCAACACTGTTGCAAATACTCCACAAGCTTCTCACTGAACAGAGGCAGCACAACAACAGGACACACACTGAACACACATATGAGGTTCCTACCACATCCTTACATTCTCCCCCTTGCAGAATCCAACGCCCTCGCTTGGGCTACACCTACATAACTATACACAGAATGTTATATAATAAAAATGCAGTTCAATTATATAACTTAGCACATTCGCATTGGCTTTATACGATATTGCACAATTCTGTGAGCATCACAATCACAGATTGGATTTTGCTCCGAGACCACTGCTGAGCCTCATAATGGGGTGCCCCAAATTGATCATAAGCCATCCTCATTGGAGGTTGACTAGCTCTTTGGCTTCTGCGCATTTGCTCTTCAGCTACCTCCTCTGGAGAGTAGCAATTCCCATTTGGCAGTTCCAACTCGGCCCTTGAGGGGCTTGATAAGTCTGCAAAGTCTCTTTGTGGCACAAAGCATGGGCTCTGCAGGTCTAGTGGCTGGCTCATGGGAGTCAGCGTATCTGTCGTTGGACCAAGGGGCTCTTTACCCGTAGCTCCTTCGGGAGATGCCCCCGCGGCCGGAAGGCCCCTTTGAGAGGTTCCCTCCATAGGATTCTCAGAGGTGGCATTTATTACAGTCTCTAGGCCATCCTCTGTACTTTCAGTTTCTCAATCAATTAAAACAGTGGGTACCTCCAATTCGTTGTCCCCTACTTGAGGTATGGGGAGTATGTGATTCCTATGCCACACCTTTACCCGGCCTTCGGAGTCCTTGATGCGGTATACCGGGAGGCCAGGCATATGTGATTCTACCTCATACACCCCATCTCTCCACCGATCAGCCAGTTTGTGCTTTCCGGGAATGCCTAAATTACGAAGGAGAACAGCATCCCCCGGGCGAATCTCCTTATGCCTCACCTTGTGGTCATAGCGCCTTTTGTTACCCGCATTCAATTGCGCCGCCTGTTCAGCCAATTTATAGGCCTGCTGCAGGCTGTCCTGTAACCTCTGTACAAAACCGAAATGCGTTCTGTTGGATACCCCCTTGTTAGATATCCGCAGTCGCACAACCACAGGTAGTCGGGCTTCTCTCCCAAACATTAAGAAGTACTGAGTATACCCTGTAGATTCGTGTCGAGTACAGTTATAGGCATGCACCAACGTCTCCACATGCTTGCTCCACTCCGTCTTCTGAGAGAGCCTTTTAATGTCCCCAGCATGTCCAGCAGTGTTCGGTTGAACCGTTCGGGCATAGCATCACCTTCTGGGTGGTACGGGGTAGTCCGTGACTTAGCTATGTTTAACAACTTCAACAGTTCCCTAATGAGAGTACTCTCGAAATCCCTGCCTTGATCAGAGTGAGTCGGTTCGGTAATCCATAATGAATGAAGTATTTCTCCCACAATACTCTAGCCACTGTTACCGCCCGTTGATCTTTGGTGGGGAACGCTTGGGCGTACCTTGTATAGTGGTCTGTAATCACTAGTACGTTACCGATGTCCCGGGTGTCTGGCTCGATACACAAGAAATCCATGCACACCAAATCCATAGGACCAGAGCTTTTCAGATGGGCCATGGGGGCCGCCCGTGTGGGTAGTGTTTTCCTCTGTATACAGCGGGTACACCGTCAGCAATGCATTTCCTCTGATTCTCTCATTTTTGGCCAATAGAACCGGTCCCGAAGTAACCCGAATGTCTTGTCAACGCCCAGGTGGCCATGATCATCGTGAAGGGCCCGGAGGACCATATTTCTCAGACTTTCAGGCAAGAATAGTTGTCGCCGATCGGGATGATTGTGGTATGGAATGACCCGGTGCAATAGGCAATTGTCCAGTTCGAACTTCCCGAACTCATTCAACAATAGCTTCACCAGTACTCTGGGGGCTTGCTTAAGAATAGAGGGGTTCTCTTGCTGCAGAGCTTGGTGAGCTAGTTCCACCACTGGATCTTGGATCTGGTGTTGCACCAATTCTTTCCAGGAAATTATTTTATCTTCGGTAATGTTCATTCCTTCCCGACCTCGGTAGGCCCGGGGAATGGCTCGGGATTGACACCCTAATGAATCAGCTACTCTTAGCTCTGAGAACGCCACCTGATCATTGACCACTGCTGCTAGCGAACATAGAGCACGTATGCCAGGCCCCGGAATTTCCTCCCATAATTCCTCATCCATGGTGGGTTGAAGCCCCGGCCTCCATGACAGAGCATCGGCCCCTATGTTAGTGGGCCCTGGTTTATACTTAAGGTTGAACCGATAGTTGGCCAGTGCCGCCAACCACCGGTGACCTGTCGCATCCAATTTGGCGGACGTGTTGATGTAAGTCATTGGGTTATTATCTGTCCTGACTTCAAACTGTACCCCATACAAGTAATCATGTAGCTTATCCACTACAGCCCATTCGAGGGCTAGAAACTCCAGCTTGTGGACAGGATAGTTCTGTTCGCTTGGAGTTAAGCTTCGACTCACATACGCCACTGGGCGGAGCCCTGTGTCATGTTTCTGGTGAAACACTGCTCCCAGGCCACTGAAGCTGGCATCCACGTGTAGAACGTATTCTCGGTCGGGGTCGGCATAGGCCAGCACTGGGTTAGGCTGGCTTTCAATTTCAAGAACGCTTGCTCACAAGCAGAGGTCCATTTCTCTCCAAATGGCGTTTGTGCTGTGGTGGTTTTCCTGCCGGTGTCCTCAGGACAGATTTTTAAGAGATTATTCAGGAGTTTAGCTTTGCTGGACTAGTCCTCCACGAATCGCCGGTAGTAGCCGCAGAACCCCAGAAAGGATCGAAGTTCTTGAACGTTGTTAGGCTGGGGCCAATTCACCACTGCCTCTATCTTCCCTGGGTCGGTGGATATCCCTTCAGCTGATACAATGTGACCCACGTATGTCACGGACGTGTGGCAGAATTTGCACTTATCCAGGGACAGTTTCAACCCCTCCTTTTGAAGTCGATCCAACACCTTCATCAGCCGCTCCTCATGCTCCTCTAGCGTCTTTCCGAACACTATAATGTCGTCCAGGTACACCAAGCATTCTTGCGGGTTCAGGTCCCCCAGGGTCTTTTCCATTAGTCTCTGAAAGGTGGCAGGAGCCCCGCATATCCCTTGCGGCATGCGGGTGAACTGGTAGAACCCTAGCGGACAGATGAAGGCCGTTCTCTCCTGATCTTCCAGATCCATGGGTACTTGATAATACCCCGCCTCAAATCTAGTACACTGAACCATTTACTTCCCGTCAGGGCGTTCAAGAGGTCCTCTATGCGTGGGAGGGTATACTGATCAGGCACCGTACGGCTGTTCAAGGTCCTATAGTCCACGCAGAGGCGTACGGTCCCATTCTTTTTGCGAATCACTACGATGGGTGAGGCATAGGGACTGCGTGATCCTTGAACGATACCAGCTTCCTCAATTTCGGCTAGTAATCTCCTCACCTCTTCCATGTCTCGGGGTGCTAGGCGGCGAGAACGTTCCCGGAACGGGGCATGGTCGCTCAGTCGAATGGTATGACGGGCGCTGCGACTGCACCCTACATCCATATCACTAATGGAGAATACCCCCATCGTTCTTCCAGTTTGGTCTGCAGTCTTCTTTTCCAGCCCTCCGTCAAGGGTGAATCTCCGAAGTCGAATGCCAACTTTGGGGTCACGGCATGAGTGGTGACCACTGGGCGCTCACCTACACTATTCTCCACCGGGGTTACTGGATAGATTCGACCCAATGGTTGCCGGCGATCAATGCACGTGTAGGGAGAAAGGTTCCGTACGTACACCTGGGTTCGAGCCGGAATTTTTCCCGACCACTTCTTTATCGAGGCCAATACTTCGTAGCCGAGTCGCTGGTCATCGCGGATCCAGCTTTCCAGGGAGAACAGTTGATCCTCCGGACGTCTGGCCGGATAACGACAGGCGGCGATCATCATTCTTCCTTCCCCGGGCAGGATCTCGGTTAGCCCCCGCTCTTGACTATACAGCATCCCATGTTGCAATCTTACCGCAAACCTCTTGCAACACCGGGCAAGCAGCTATAGCCAGCAACGGTGGACCACCCGTTTCCTGTAGATACTTGCGGAGCACATCCTGTACGAAGTCTGTGTTGGTCTCCATGATTATCGGGGCGCTGGGATGATCCTGGGGTTCTGGACATACTAAGGCCTCCACCTCCATGGGATGATGCTTGCCTGTGTTCAAATGTGGAATGTCCAGATGTACCTTCACCACACCGTCAATAGGGTAGTCTTCATGGCTCAACCCTCTCAACTGCAAGGAGTCAGCAGATAGCAGCGGCAGCCGGTGCAAGTGTTGATCGTAGAAGGGCCGATACACGATGGTCACCTGGGACCCAGTATCCATCAGCGCCGAGGCGTAGATGCCTTCAATCACCACCTTGACGATGGCCGCTGGCCCTATTCGACTACTCGTCGAGGACGGGGCCACTGCTTCGTCGGTCTGCGGAGTACACAGCATAGACTTGGCCGGTCGGGACCCCGTTTTCCGTAGGGAGGGGCAGTGCGCACGAATGTGCCCCATTTTTCTGCAATCATAGCACTGGAGATGACTGCGGTAGGAGTTGTCTCGGAAGGTCGGCGATGCACGCCCCGACGCGGGGCGCTCCCTGGCGGCTGCAGGCTCTTCCAGGTCCTCCTTCTTCGGGTTCGCATCCCGGGCGCCTCAGTATTAGCATCCGACTTCCTGGTGTCTTTAGCCGCAACCCCCGCCTTCTTTCCCGGGGTCAGCTCACGCCCCAGTAGCACAGTCTCATGGGCCTGAACCCGATCCATCAAGTCGTCGAACGCCAGTGCTTGCCCCGGCGTGAGACAGCCGCTGACACGTACAGACACCGGGTGCAAGGGGAGGATTCCCCTCAGTAGCTGGGTGGTGCGTAGTCCATCGGCATCCGTCCTCTGCACCACCCCCTTCCTCACCAGGGTCCACAGGTCCAGATGCAACCATCAAAGGAAGTCAGACACCATCTCTCCTTTCTGGGCCAGAGCGTGGAACCTGGCCATTAGCGCAAAGGCATCCACAGTAACCCCATACACTTTGGTCAGGCAGTGGATGATGCCAGCCGCGTCAGCATCCGGGTGGTCGTCCCGATAGCAGTGCACCATGTGGGATGCTGGGGCCCTCAGGCATTCAATTATGCGCTGCCTCCGGACGGCATCTGTGCATGACCATTCGGGTAGTACCTGTTCCGTGTGGTCCAGCCATTCCTCGAACCCGACTTCTCCCAGGGGAATGGGTTTGTCCCCAGAAAATGCCTTCAGTTTTCGGTATTGGAGGGACTGTGTAGTGTGGTGAATGGCTTCTGCTAGCGCAGGGATGGAGGCGTTATCCGGCAGGCTACTCCCAGCATGTGAATAGGCATCTAGCCTTGACAGACTGGTTCTGCTCAGCGCGGGCCTAAAGGCCAAGGGAGTGAACGAAGTGCCTAGGCCCATTGCGGCGGGCCACCGGGGGTTCAAACTGTTCTCAGGAGTGCGATCAGAGCTGGTTGTGATGGTACCTAACGAGCTGGGGTATCCCCTCTGGGGTGTGAACACAGCCAGTGGTTCGGTGGAATCCACCTGTACTATCGGACAGTGGATGCCGGGAGCCTCGGGCAGAAGTAATACTAAGGGCAGGGCTTTGGGGCATATGTCCTGGTCAGTGACAAATAGTATTTTGCGCCAGTCCTGTTCCCGGTCGTAATAGTGATCTTGCACTCGAGCAGTGTCCATGAGCGGGAATTTCCTGATAAGATCGGTCACAGTGCCCAGGGAGAGGGTAGCGGGAACGTGTCCCAGGCCGAAGGCACGTGTCAGGGGAATTTCATGCCGTTGGGCCCACTTGCGCACCTCAGGCTGCGAGGGCACAAACATGGCGGGAGAAAAAAATGGTTGCAAAGTAAAAAAATATAGGGCACCCCAGGTCTGATATCTCAGCAGCGCCTCCAAATGTAGCCCTTTTTCTGACACGCTAAAGCGACTACGGTAACTGCACGCACCTGCGGCTCCAGGAGATCTGAGCCTCCGCTTGCTGGGAGCCTGGGGTAACACTTATAGTGCAGCGCCTCCACTTACCCAGGATCCCCGTGATGTGATATTCCCCTGGGCAAGAAACACATACACACACATGTATGATGCAACCAACTTTACTATATGCACAATAACCTTAGCACTCTATCATATTAATACAAACGCAGCATATAACCCAACACATAACCTATAATGCAATATAACCTTAACGCAGCTAAATGATAATGTCCTTATAACGTGAGTGGCTCGGCCACGCTCTTAATGAGTATTGTCCTGTACAGTAGTGGCTCAGCCACGCTCTTAATGAGTATGTCCGGGTCCTGCCACCGCGTGCCCCACACACCGTGTCCTTGCGCTAGTAGTTAGAATAACTCAGTGTATTAGGCCTTTGGTCACTCACTAGTGTCCTCATAGAGTTACGCCTAAGGTGGGATCAGCGCCTGTTGACCGGTGTTGGTGCACTTAACGTAAATACCTTCCGGTCACGGCGGTGACCAGTAATGCTTCGAAAAGGATCAGCCGAATCCTTGCTTGTCTTTGATGTCTGCAGTGTAGCTGTCTGGTCCCAAGCAGCTCACCAGCAAACCTGCTCCGCACACTTGTCCCTAACTGTCTACACAGTAAGGTGACTGATTGCTACCACTATGGGCGTCCCTGCAGCACAGCAACCTACTGTGACTCAGGGGTTTCTCCTAAGGGCCTGCGGGGTCAAGCTAGCCTATGCAGGTGGGTCACAGACCCCCTGCACGCATACACCCACCTCCTTTACCTTCCAGAACCCCTCTGTCTAGCGTGACCTCTCCCCCACGCTTCCCTTTCCTGTCCCAGTCATCCTGGGCTTCTGATTGGTTCTTCACATCAGGTGACTGCCCAGGAGCTCATGGGAATTGTAGTTTCTCCACGGAGCCTCTCTGCTTAATCTGCCCAGACACAGAGCTCAGCTATTGCATCACACTGCCTGTCTCACTCTGCTAGGGCACACTGCAACACTGTTGCAAACACTCCACAAGCTTCTCACTGAACAGAGGCAGCACAACAACAGGACACACACTGAACACATATGAGGTTCCTATCACATCCTTATATAAGCAAAGAAAAATTAATATACTGTATACAAAATAAAGAATTAGGATATACGGTAGAGGTTCTTCAAGTTAGTATATTGGCTCCATTCATAATAATCAATATATAAAGTTTCTTATTGACCCCGGAAAAAAAAGGCGCCGGAATTGAAAATCAAATTGACAGAACTCAGCTCTCCCGCAAAAAAAAAACCCAGGGTACAATATAGCAGCAATAAAGTGATAAACATGCACAACATTATCTAACAATATTAATGTTTGTTCATAATTCAAGATTTAAAGCCAGAATGCAAACTACATAACAACAAAAGCCACAGAAAATCTGATACACAGCCACATGAAACTCATGAGCTCCAAAGGAGTGAAAAAGCTATTCGTGAACATCTCTTTGGCTTTGTGCATCCTTAACCCAGACTTACTCAGTGCTTAATGTAGCAGGCTAATACTTTGAGATATCCCTGTAAAGGGCAGATGCTCAAATATGACACTGCATGTGCTAATTTGCATCTACTGTATGTGCCAAGAATCCCGATTGTATCTGCATTTGAAACACTGTGAAGCGTTTCAGAGACTAAAGGAAGCTGGAGGAAGCTGTGTAAGACATGTGAATGCACCTTAGAGTGTTTTGTTTTTACGACACATCCTGGGTAGCATTGAAGAAATATTCACAGTCAAAGGAGAGTAAACTTTAAAATAAAAAAAGGGGGGGGAGGGTATTTTTGTAGAAATGCAGTCCTCTGATTTCAGCAACACTCAAAACACCTTCATAGATGAACTGTCAAGTTTTAAAGAATCAATATTAAATGATGATTTGGACTGGGTTTATTTTCAAAGCTGTCAAGACTTCGAAGTGAAGTACAAGAGAGGGATGGGTGGAATAAAAACACATTTATGCAGACACTTAAAGGGACCAGGCATTTTAAATCGATTGCTCCCTTTATTTTTCTTTTACAGAAAGAGGTTTAAAATTGCAATCTTTAGCTATAGGATGAAAAATTGTTTTTTTGCGACTTCCTTCAAATAAGATTTTTTTTTTTTTTAAATCCACAGATTTTTAGATCCATGTCATATTGAATGACAGAGTATATCCGTCACCCAATACCTTCCAGACATTGGGGATGCTTGGAGACTGTCAGTTGATTTTTTAAGAAAGCCTCTCTTTCATTTCAATTCTCTAAGTATAGTACTCACTACCCCTCCCCGGGGAGGAATTCAGCATATGATTGCCGGTATCCGGCACACTTATATCCTCTGTAGGTGTCAACCTTGCATAGGAGAAGAAAGAAGACAATTGCCTTGTGAAACGGCTATAGCACACTCGTCCTCTTTCCGCTCAGTTCTTTAAGATCTCATCAATAAAGGCAGCCTAAGTATTCTCATGAGCAGCTGGGAAATTGCAACTGCCTCTATGGAAGATAATATTAATAGCAACATTTCAGCACCAGGCTATCAACGGGAAAAGAGGCGGGAATCAGACTGCGTCCTGTCCATGTACAAATCCATCATTTTTAATTACAGGAGAAGATATACTATTCTTATATCTTTTCTTTCTTTTCTGCCTTAGGCCTGTTGATTGAATGATACTCTTATTATACTTACTTTTAAGGACAGTATTTCTTAGTGATATGAATTTATTACTTGCATCACACCATGCCAACATTTGAGTTAAACAGAAATGTATTATTGTATTGAGGAATAAAGCTGACCCAGAGATGATGCAAGTTTATAGAACTAAGGGACTTTTCACGTCCCATGAATTCAACCCTGTAACAAGTGTATTTGTATTCTTTACCAAATTATACTTACCTTTTTTCTTTTAGTCTGTACTGCAGCAATTATCTTGTTATTTTTACGCTGATCATGCTTTACAAAATGGCCAACTAGAGGAAGCTAAAAGTGACACACAATATGCTCATTGCATTTCACTGCAGTTAATACAAAGCATGATGTGCCAATGAGGTGAATGAAGCAGATTTGGGGGACCTGTGGATGATGTACAGATAGATTAATGGAAGTGGAGACTCCTCTTCTGTCCCCATCATCAATGTTGTGATTATGTGATCGCACGATAGCAATGTGGACTCTGGTTCCGCGGCCCCTCCAGCACGCAAAGGTTAAACATGTGTTCATTAGTACATGAACATAGGGATTCCCTGGAGCTGAATCCTAGTGGTCTGGCTGCTTGGTCGCCTCAGTTCAGTAAGCAATGAGCACAGGGCAAGGGGAGGCCATGGCCGATGGTGCCTGCTCTCCCCACCTTTCTATTAGGCTACATGGCGTTAAAGTGGGGTTACACCTTGGCAGGAAGAGGTAGGGGAGTAGTAGCCTTTGTCTATAGAGTTAGGTTGCCCTGTTGTTGGGTAGGGGCCAGTATTGGTTGGTTATGGCCAGATTGGTTGAAGTGTGGGGTCTCGGGTTATGGTGGTTGTTTCAGTTAGTGACGTGTGATGTAGTTTATTATACTGTATAAATGTATCCTGTTTTCAAAAAGCAAAGGGAATAAAAAAATAAATAAGAAAAGAAAGAAAAAAAGTGATGATATGCTGAGTTTGGGGGAGGTATGTAGCATCCTGTTTGGGTAGCATGAAGGTCATTGCAAATGGGAAAAATATAATGGTGGCTGAGCCAGTTATCTGGCCAGGAGGGGCGTCACGACTCACGTGTATGCGTGGGCTCATGATGTATCAACTGGCACGTTTCAGATGTTACTGGTTATATTATAGTGGTTGTGATGTTAAATAAAAGCTGTGACCTTTATACCCCTAAATATGGCGTGGTGTTGACGTATGTTTGTGTCTGTTATTGGTGATGGGAAAGATTGGGGGATGTAAGTGGGCATCCGTAGGTCATTTTGATAAACTATTGTTTCTGCACATAGAAAACAAAGTGAATTTGGCCACCAGGGTGTACAACAAAAAGCCCCTACGTCATTTGCTGATAATATTGTGGCTTTCAGGGCAAGGCAGACACATTGTCGGGAATCCCAGGTACTGGGACTACTGCAGATTAGTTCCGGGGAGAAACCATCAGTCCAGATAAAAAAAAACAGGCAATGCAAATTGTTGTTTTAGTGAAATTGCAACAAAACAATTAAATTACTTTTAGCTTGTGGTGCAATCAATCCAATAAAGTTGTTGCAAAAACACAGGAAAGTACAGTAATCTAAGACATGTAGCCCCCCTTTGGGGACTACTATTGCAGTTAAGGGGTTAACAACCTTAATGGGTTAACTGTGTGGGCTCACTCAGGTTACTCTTCTCCCCCTAATGGGGTGTAGGAGGACTATGTAGAAGGGAGGCCACTCCCTTGTATGTCTTGTGACCTGTGATGTCACTATAGGGAGTATAGAGGGTATATATAGCACCACCCGATGTTCTAGAAGCAGGTTTCTGACTGGGGTCCTCACTGTGAGTCCCGTAAATTGGTTTGTGTGTATATAGCTAAATGTACTAAGATGTGTCCTATCACCGTTTTGTTTTTTTCAGTTAGGAAACTTGTCCTTTAAGTAAGCACCAGTAGTAAGGATCCGAGATTGTTCTCGCTATTGAAAAGGAGGAAGCATGCTTATGAGTTCTCGGCATAGTAACTCATAGTACGTTTAGATCGGCGTAACCGGAAGGTCCCTAGTGCAATCCTGATAACATAGATATGGAAGAGGTATGCAGTACATAGTCGCGGGTTGCTAAACCCGAAGCCCGAACTGTATTCCTGAAAGGCCCATTCGTTACTACTGCACCGACACACTTTATTCGAGCAAATACCCAGTATGTACCTGGCAGATACCTGGAATGCGCCGCTCCTCACCTCTGACAAGCCCCGTTGCGTTTGCCTTCCCAGCCTGGGTTCATGCCTGGCTGACGGGCGGCTGATCTGTTAAATGATAATGATTAGGATTTAATAGGCTGCAATGCTTCGCGTGTCTACCAGATGGCATAAATTCATGAATTGTAATGCAGTATATATATATATATACTGTGCAGTATTGCAGCCAGCGGGAATAAAATGCTTCAATCCCTGCCTGGAAAATACCTCAATGCACTCGGGCAGAAAACAGTCACAAACCTCAATACACCCGGGTATTCCCGAATTCGTGGGACTAGCCGAGTTCGAATAAAGTGTGTCGCCAGTGTAACTCTATGCAGGAGACAGACAATGTATCCCTTACGATGGGTAACAAGCATAAGTACCACCCCAGTGTAGGAGTGAGAGCTACCAGGGAGATGAAGTCCAGAGTAATATGTTTTGCTACAAGTTTTTTTTCAAGTGAAATATCTGTTTAGCCTTTTAGATGGATGTCAAATACTAAAGTTCCTGGCGCCCATCGTTATTCTATCTGCTTAGTCACGCTCAGCCTGCATCTTCCCAACACCCTGATTGACTATATACAATCTGATGTGACCTCCTTTGGAGCAGGTAAGATTCAAACATATTTAATGTCCCTTATTTGTATTTGTTTTCAATAACCAATTAAAAACATTATTTGTTATGGTCAAAATTGCAGCGAATTGTAGTTCTCTCCCCTAAAATAGCAAAATGACATGCGTATACAGTACAGACATACCCCAGTTTAAGGACACTCACTTTAAGTACACTCGCGAGTAAGTACATCTCGCTCAATAGGCAAACGGCAGCTCACGCATGCGCCTGTCATCACGTCCTGAACAGCAATACCGGCTCCCTACCTGTACCGAAGCTGTGCGCAAGTGGGGAGACTATAGAGCCTGTTACACATGCGTTATTTACATCAGTTATGCACGTATATGACGATTGCAGTACCGTACATGCATCAATAAGTGGAAAAAAGGTAGTGCTTCACTTTAAGTACATTTTCGCTTTGCATACATGCTCGGTCCCATTGCGTATGTTAATGCGGGGTATGCCTGTATAGACCTGAATAGGCCCAGATCAACCAAATGGTGCTAAACTTTAGCATGCCTTGACTCCCATTCATATCAATGGGAGTCAAGGCATGCTAAACCTTATGACCCTTTTGTGGGTCTGGGCCATAGAACCACTGCTCAAGGAATAAACTATTTTTTGGAAAATATTAACAAAAATATTTGAAAAAATAAAGTATCAGGACTCAAAGAGTTGCCCCTTTTAAATGTTGATGGTTCTGATCTATACCTGTTACAAGGTGTCATGTACTTTCAGGTGATCTAATCATGCCCTGTAACGTTTATATCTGCTGACCCCTAGTACCAGCTCTTCAACCTTTACTGAACGACCAACAGTTATGATGTCAGAGAAAACGTCAAATTGCCTATAGAGGCAAAAAAACGAGAGTCTCTGCGTCCCTCGCTGTATGAAATGGCGTTCCGCTCAAGTCACGTCCCCAGGGGGGTGATGACACTGGACCTCCGCCAGTGCATAGCCATGCAGTACAGAGTCCCAAGCATAAAAATAAAACCTATCCCAGATAGGATCCTCCAAAATGTAACCACCTCAGTGCCAACACCATATTACAAAGCCAAAGCAAATAAGGCAACCTGTCCATTCCACCAGTTTGTATAATACAGGCATACCCCGCATTAACGTACGCAATGGGACCGGAGCATGTATGTAAAGCGAAAATGTACTTAAAGTGAAGCACTACATTTTTTCCACTTATCGGTGCATGTACTGTACTGCAATTGTCATATACGTGCATAACTGTAAATAACGCATTTGTAATTAGTCTCCCCGCTTGTGCACAACTTCGGTACAGGTAGGGAGCCGGTATTGCTGTTCAGGACGTGCTGACAGGCGCATGCGTGAGCTGGCGTTTGCCTATTGGATATGTCGCAAGTGTACTTAAAATGAGTGTCCTTAAAGCGGGGTATGCCTGTATGCATCATACATGAGAAAATGCTAAATGTGTCCCTTATTCCATCTTTGTACAGTATAAACAAATAATCGAAGGAAAACAATTGTTCACAATTACATATAGGAATAACATCAGAATGATGATCTATTATCTTTTTTTTCTTTTGAAGCTTTAGGAAGTAACAGAAATCTCCTGGAGGTGGGGGGCGGGAGAGAGAAAATACAGATTCAACTTATAATAAAACATATCATACTATACCAAGTATATCTAAGCTGGATATAAAACCTAAAATGTCTTAAAGATGAAGAGAAGCAGCCTTGAAAAATCCATATTGAACTGAAAACTGAAAACTAAAAATCATCCATAGTTATGCACGTAATTTATCTTATTTCTAGATCACATGCTAGTTGGATACTACCATTTAAACACAGCGGGTGTACAGTCTGGATCCTATAAATCCAATAAGCTTCCCTTCTCAGCAGGTGGAATCTTTGACGGTACCTGCCGCTGCCTGTTTAAAGTGTTCTAAACCCACAAATTTGAGCAAAGCAAGTGTGTTTATGTGTCCTACAATGTGTAATAAGAGAAAAATAAAAATGAAACACCCTGAACTCGTCAGCGCTTGACCTATAAATGCAATACCGCGTGATAATTCTGAAATGTTAATACAAACTTAGTCTGTAGAAAAAAACGAATGGCGCACAGCCAGGGAGCCAGGTGATAGCAGAAAAAGTACCTTTATTCAGTACACGGTTGGAGACATATTCACCCCTTGGGGGACAAAAACAGGCAGGAGGTGCCTGTTTTTGTCCCCCAAGAGGTGAATATGTCTCCAACCGTGCACTGAATAAAGGTACTTTTTTTGCTTCACACCTGGCTCCCTGGCTGTGCGCCATTTGTTTTTTTCTACTTGCTGCATCTGGACTTTGGACTTCCCTGTGGCTGGCACGCCAGCAATCGCTCCTGGACATGATGTGAGTGGGCTTTATGGTTTAGACTGTTATAGTTGAGTACTGCTACAAATGTCATATGGTCACTCACAGGTCTATGGTTTACCTACCCACTCCCACTGGATGAAGTTGTCTGGGGTTTGAGCACCCTAATTTTCCTTACTTACAAACTTAATCTGAATTATTCCGATAAGAGCTGCCAATGTGTAATAAGAACTGTGGTCTTGCCAACATAAAGTAATCTCCCAGGGCATTTCCATATATAAATTACAAGCGTAGAGATACGTGTGATCCGAGATTTAATTGTATATTTCCGGCCATTTCCATTCAGATGTGTAGATTTATCTTCAAGAATAAGACAGTTTACTCCATATTTTGGTGAAACGGACATGGATTGGTAATTTATCTAAGTAATCAAAGAATTATATTAGTTCAACTTCTGTGCCACACCAGAGAAAGAATACATAATCTATGTAGCAACAGTAATATCTTACTTTGGAGAAAATAAAGGGTATTCAGTATATATTTTTATGCCAGGAACTGCCATAAATAGATTGGCATATGACAGAGCCACATTGATCCCCATCACTGTACCCATAATTTGTAGATAAAATAGATTTTTTTTATAAAGTATGAAGTGTAGCAGAAGTGTGGAGTTCTATCTTTATGATGTTTTTCCAAATATTATTTTACTACGGCCAGGCCCTTCTCATGTGGGATGATGTTATGCAAATTTGGAACATTCATTGTTACCAGCAGAACATCTTCACTAGGAATTTTAACTGCCCTAGTGTGTGCCATAAAATCAAATGTGTCCTTTACATATGAAGTTGCTAGTCCAACTATGAGCTTCAGAAACTGGTCTACGGACACAGCTAAAGGTTGATTCAAAGAAGAGGTTGCTGAGATAATTGGCCTCCCTGGTGGTCTATGTAGGCTTTTATGTTTCTTTGGCAATGAGTAGAAAAGTGGCTTCCTTGGACTTTGCATTATTGGATAGTCTGCCTCCTTCTGTGTTAACCAGATATTATTAAGTCCCAAAGTGACAATATTTTACGTTTCTTGTTGATACTGTATGTAGACGTAGGGTCATAATCACAAATTTGATAACAGTCGGAATTTTTGAGCTGTCTCAGGGCTGTCTTAATGACAATTCCATCATTGCAGTCATACCGAGCCCCGCACTCCGCACTCTTCCCAACATCAGTTACACTGATTACCAGGGGAGAGAGCTGGGCCTCTGTAATGATCCCCGGCATCTCCTCCTGCGCCTCATCTCCGTGGCGACACGTTGTCATGATAACGTGTTGTCATGATGTCACACCGTATGATGCCGCGACGACTTTGAAATGAGGAGCAGTTGGAGATGCCATAGTAGGTAAGAGGCCCCACGCTCTTCCCCGGCACCGAGCCCCGCTAAATTCCAAGTCGGTCCAGGCTATACTGTACATAATCCTGTACCCCGAGGGCTCCCCCTTTGTCAACTTTTTTTTTAATTATTATATCCTGTCCTCTGCTAGTGTTTTCATTACCTTTTTTTCTTGTAAAGTCAGATTACAGTATATGTGAATTTTCTTTGTCTGTGTTAACCATTCTCGTTAAAATATCTACAGCGAGATTATTTACTGGTGACAAACTTCGATTTCAATTTGCACCCTTGTTTTTTTAATACGCAGTGCCTTCAGCTGCTGTTGTTGCTCTTCAGACATTTATTGAGATCTGGAACATTAAAAAGATTTTACATTAAGATTTCACTCAACTCAGAACTTAACTCAATATCTAGATCAAAACGATTGGGGACAAAGGAGGGACTCTTGGTTAGAACTCTTTTCTATATTGGTTAAAATATGTCTGGATACATTTATCACCAAGTTGTCCATACTTGAGTCTTTTGTGAGAATTGGAGTTTCCCTTGAACCTGTGCTTGCTGCGACGGGTGCTCTTTTTCTGACTGAACCACTTTCTCTCGTGGTGCCAGACGTTGCTCATAATTTCTGTCCAATGACAGGTTTGTGATTCAGGTCATCTGGGCGATTTCTTGGTTTTATCCTAGCCCACCTTTCGGTTTTCGAACAATGGTTCACCGAATTATCACTGTAGTCACCTACTACCTTCCAAAATTTCTGTTTCTTAAAAGTACAGCAGGTCCTCCAAGAATTTTTCTAATCTTGATTTCAGGTCACCCAATTGTCTCACTATGTCATCATATCAGTTTGTTCAATACGAATTTTGTTTTTTTGTTTTTTTTAAATGTCATATCTAATTTCTGAGAGTTGTGTTGAGTCCAGAATCTTACACCAATTAACACAAACCTCCAGGTGATTGATACCAATTGTTGGTATGTTATGTACCCTAAAGCCTCGTGGTATGAGTTTCTGTTTGTAATATTCCATAAGGGTATTTCCGTATGAGTGTAATTCTATCTCCCCCCTTTTTTTTTTTTAATATGCCCAGTTCCTTCACAAAATCTAATGACCTGTGTGGTCCAAACACTTCTTCTGGTGTAGCTTTAAATAATATTTTTGTGATTTCCTGATCATTAAAGAGTAATGTTTCGACTCTATTTGTCAAGCATAAGGAGAGGTTCCCGAAACTCTTCATGTACTGGACAATTAAAAACAGTTACAACATCTAAAAAATAAAGCTGGCACATTTGAAAAAACAGAGGAAAAACAGCAGAAGAAAAGATACATGAGGCCTCAGGATTTACAATATGCATGCACCAAAAAGATTAATTATAAATATAATAACTTCCAATATGTTGCAAGAGATGAATAACATTTTTAAAATGTATATATTGGAGCATTCAATATTAATGCTTCAATAATGAGAGGGTGTGGTACGTACTGTAATAGTTTGTGCTCCAGATCCCAGGGGTATTCTGGCTGCTATCCCAACAAGTGAATAATACCATGAAGAAAGCAAGGAGAAGGGCACTGTGGATTTGACTTCAAATACATTTTTGAAGACTAGTCTTGATATTCAAAATGCCTCATAGGAAGACTACTAGGTATATATAGTGAGGGTAGACGTTTCTAGAGTCAGGTCCCTGGAGGAGTCACAGAGGAGGGATCTCATTGTAGATAGTGTGTCATGTTTATGTGTAGAGCTATATCTTTAAGGATGTCTTGTCACCTTTATTATTTTATAGTTAGGGAACGTGCCCCTCTTAGTCATAGGCCATAGTAATGATCAAAGGTTATTTTGTCTGACCTGAAAGAGGAGGGTGCATGGTACTCCGAGGGGAATCCTTTTAAATAAAGGGTTGCGTAACACCGCAGGATTGGCCCATACTGACAAATTCTAAATACGAGCCCCTTCTTATACCTTCGGATAAGGAGTGTGCTCCTCAAAGTGTCGGGATATGTATCCCTCATGATGAAGGTAGTATCTCCACCACGGGTCCTGGTGGGAAGGAGGTAAATCCAAACGCAAGGACAGTGATTACAATGCAGCCCAGTGCTAAGGGTACCAAGTTCAGAACATCCCTAAAATAGTGATGAGAGCTGTTTGGAGAAGAGTGCCTAATGTAACTGTATTATTTGCCACTTATTATTGTCTGAAGAAAGATATCCTTGCATGTGGATCCCAATCTGGGGAATGAGTAAAGCTCTTGTTTGTACCAATAAAGTTCCTGGCACCCTTCATTACCATCTTCTAGCATACATGCCCAGCCAGCCCGGATGCCAGCACCCTGAGAAGGTAATTAGAGAAACTGAGCAGCACTATATATAAAACACCTAGATGTACTGTAGCACTCTTTTTTGAGCCAGGTAAAGAAGGGTTACATAACGATATCTGGGATCTGACAATGATTCACGAGAAGTACAAATATGTCTTTATTACATTTTATAGCGCTAAACAATCTATGATTGTGAGTTTGCAAAGGACATATATCTGTCTCTCAAAACTAGCATTAATCACATTAAGTTTGATATTCCCATGTACATTTTAATTATACAAATGCAACAGTGAAGATGGCAATCTTCAAAGTATTATAGAAATAAAGATATGGAACATTTACTATATTCAGGCATCTTTTGATTCAAAAGAAAGCTAAGCCATAAAGGTGTCACTGGAGGTTGGTGAGGGAGGTTAAGTACCTGCACAGAAGGTGGGTTTATGCTGTGCTTAATGCAGGAACTTTTAGGATAAAAAAACATGCATTTAGAATATTAATTTAGATTTCAACTAAGGGAGTGTCGATGTTGTGACACAGGAAATCTCATATTTCCCACTCAAGACCCTTTTACCTGATAAGTGTAATGCGGGAACGTAAGTTAGATTTTCTATTTTTTCCCTTTTTATTTGAACCTGTCTGCATACAGTATATTGTACTGTATGGGCTCTAATTGAACTTTGCACGTTTTGATTTTCGTGTTAATTACATATTTTTCCTAATAAACAGGGACCAAAAATCCCTGCAAGTACAACTTGACATTACTTTTTGATGGTGGTGGAAGGGATTTAATATATATATAGATATTATGGGGATATTGTGGGGATTCTTTTTTTCTGTGTTGGTATATATATATATATATATATATATATATATATATATATACATATATATATATATATATATATATATATATATATATATATATATATATATACCAACACAGAAAAAAAGAATCCCCACAATAGCACTCTAGCATACATGAAATGTATCAAAAGTTATTAATCACATACATATATAAATAATCACACCCCAGAAGCTTCCTCATACTGTGTGAGCAAGGTAGAGATGGATGATGGATTGCACTGCCAGGGAAATCCAACTCCCAGTGGAACCGGAAACATAAAGTGAAAGCGCACACTTCAATATTGCAATAGGTCTGGTTTATTGCAGGTAAGGCAACAGCAACAGGACAACACGAACGCACCTACGCGTTTCGTGCACAGAGCACTTTATCAAGGTGACAAGATACAGTAGAGGCAGCGATTATTCTAACAAAAACCAGTGGCAATTCCCCAAAAGACCCAGGTACATTCTGAATACATGCCTTAAACTTTCCTTAAACTAGCCCCAGCATTTCTGCATTGATTAATGGCCTATCAGATTAACAGCGGGGGTCCCTGGCAGTCCCATTCAAACTGAATAGGACTGCCAGGGATCCCTGCTGTGTTAATCCTATGGGTCGTTAGTCAATGCAGAAATGCCTTAAACGTGCCTCAAACTAGCCCAGAACATACCCAGCACATACCCTGAATGTAACCCGGCTAGTTTAAAGCAAATGTTAGAATAAGCGTTGCCTCTACTGCAGTACAAAAGCTGCTTAATTTATACTCACCTCAATTGTCCTCCACACTACCGGGTGTGACGTCATCAGCCAGCGTCTACAAAGAGTCGCGGTGACGCAACGTACACAGCCATAGGCTGGGCAAGTCAGGTGGTGTACTGGGTCTTACATTTTTTTCTTCTTTTTACTTAAAACAAACTTTATTTACAAAAAACACATGAACAACATGCACAAACGCATGTAAATACACAAATTTAAAACGTAATGAATCTTGCTTATGCAGCAATTTTGGCCGCAGTGCCCAGTCATATATATATATATGGACACCTGTGCTTCTTTATTGCTTCTTTATTGCTGGATTTGTTTATGTGGTCGGGTGTTTATTGTGTTTAAGTTGTGGTGGTCAAGTGGACTCCACTAGACACTTATCCCCTCCTATTGCACATCTATTCATTGTTTCAGGACTTTCCATTGTCATCTTGACTATCAATATATGCTATGGGTGGAATTCTCTCTAATTATTGATGCATCACATTTTTTCTACTTCATACTGTGTGAGCCCTGAGATCTGTGAGCCTACCCTGCGGATTACATCCATAACAAACACACACACACCCCTGGAGACGCTGACCACGACACCAAAAAACGCATGCCGCATTACACAGGTCGCCACCTGCCGCCTGTCACTACACCACCGCTACCTAACCCCCCCTGCCATACCCCCTAAGGAGTCATCAGACCGGATCACGCTTGGATCGCCGCCTGACCAGACCACCTACATCTGTGCAGTGGGTGACAAACAACTTAAAACAGGGGATACGACCATACGCTTTATCGGCACCTATGATCGTAATTGGTGCAGTTAATCGCCTTCTGAGCTGATCCAGTGTAGGAGGAGCTTTGAGGCCAGCCCATTACTATTACCATCTTCAGCTGTTTTAATTATCCTGATCTACCCTTACGTCATAGCATATGCGACTACAAATAGAACTACCATTGGTCTACACGTTAAGCCCTCGGACAAAGCAGGTGGCGAAACGCGTCGGGGCTTGTCTGTCTCTTCAGGACGCGGTGGTGTTCTCAGCTGTGTCTTCCCCTCCCTGCTGGATCTCGCGGTCCATGCCCCTATCATCTTGGGAGCAGCGTGTGCAGCGGTTGCGGTTCACTCCCTCTGAACATACGAATACTCTCTTGGCTGTCTACGTTTGCTACTACCGTGCTGAACTGGTCTAAGTACTTCATTGACCCCCTTTTGGCTTTTGTCATTGTTATCTGTCATTTATATGCCTCTCTGTGTGTGCTTTATCTAACAGGTTCAGCCTATATCATGTGATTTTGCTGATATTACATGCCTCACCTTTCACACTATCTTCTCACACAGGGGGCCTCATTTAGGTAGCCTTGACCGGCCGGTCAGAGTGTTTTGAGGCAAGAATATTCTTGCCTCTACACTTTCATGTTAAGGGGTATATTTTTTGTTCATGCAGTGTTGCACTGTTTTCTAGCACACATCTCCACAAACCAAGGTCCAGCTACTGTACCTCCTTATGATTTGTGGTATCTGTATGTATAGCTCATTGTTGCTTTATTCCACTGATCTACAGAGGCTCAGTATCATTTCAGCTTTGAGGACACCACTGCTCCTTTTTAATTATTTATATATGTATGTGATTAATAATTTTTGATACATTTCATGTATGCTAGAGTGCTAGTGTGGGGATTCTTTTTTTCTGTGTTGGTTTTCATATTATATTCATCCCCAGGACCGCGAGTAGTGTTTATCATTCACACTTTACTTAACTGGCTTTAGCACATTTCATTTTAGATCTGTGCAGGTTATTTTTGTGTGTACATATATATATATATATGTATGTAACAGGTATACCCCTCCCCCAATCGCAGATATGGACCATGTGGGGAAATCTACATCTGTTACCAGTGTGGTGCAATACCTGTTAGGCTCACAGGAGGCCTGAACCTCCGCCAATGGGAGCCTGGGGTATATCCTCTGGTACGATCTTATAATTACAGCGCCTCACCCTGTGCAGGATTCTAGGAGTGTAGAATGTTCCCTACACAGGACCCACATATATGAACCACATACACCAAGGTATATATAACACAGGTTTACTATATGGGCAGATAACACAATACACATGCATCAACAATATGACATCAACAGTACACAACTTCAGTGTCACCCTGTAACACTACTAAGCACAACTACCCACACACCTCGCAGGGCCTTAACCCCACACAGTATTCCCAAAGTCCTTGTACCCAAGGTCCCAAGAGTCCCGCAACCCCACCCACGTGTGGGACAGCGCTGCCCACTAAGATGAAGTATATAGGTGGTGCACTTGGAGACTTGAATAATACCTGCCCGGCTCTCCTGCAACCGGGTACCGCAGAACTGTGGAAATGGACCCGTCTGTGTCCAGCGCCGAAGCCTCAGCGATGGGGGTCTCCTTCTGAGCAAGCTCACCGCTCAGACAGTCTCTGTCTCTGCTCTGCAGAGAATGATTCACAGCAACACTGACCCTTCTTGTCAGAGCACACAGCACTGCAGATGTGTCCCTAACTAAGCTGACTGCTAACAGGGCAAGGTCTCTACCTAAGGGGCCTTCCCTAAAGCAGACACAAACTGAAGGGGAGTTGGGCCTAGCTGGGACCTAGGGGGTAACCTGGCCTAGTGTAGAAGCACTGCTCCCTACACACACCTTCCCCTACCTTATCCCAGCACCAACTGACACTCTCATCGGCTTCAATGCAGCAGGTGATAGGGATCATAGGGCAGTCCCCAGAGGCTGCAGGGAGTTGTAGTCCCCTCTGGGGCTTTTCCCTATGAGGACCGCATGGGCGCCTCTTTCCTGCACATGCGCAAAATCTAGGGGGCTTTCCTGCCTCCCTACACTTTCCTGGCTATATGTAATGGCCACCGTGACTGCAAACGTACACTGCGCATGCGCGAACGCGCACAAGATGGCGGCACCCTATCACTGATGTCGCCGGGAGCCCCCGCAACAGGACACAAGTAAGAGGAGCCAGGGGGGACCCTGCTACATATATATATAGCGATGGAGTTAGGAAAGAATACTAATTTGAGGGGAGAAAAGTATGGTCACATATATGTCATGTGCTCATACGTGTGCTCTTTGTGACAAAGAAAGTACGGAGCAGACATAATGAGTTTAATTATTTAGGGAAGGAGTGGCTCAGTGAGTATAGACACTGACTTTGTGAATAATTACACTGAGTTTGAATCAGGGGACCTTGGGCTTTATCTCTCTGCGCCTACAGCGCCCTGGATAAGCATGATATATAAAATTAATACATTCACCAAAAGAAAACCAGGTTTGTGTAAACCTTGAAACAACAAAGAAAAAAATTACACTGCACACTGATTAATATTGTATAAAATAACGAGTTTACAGTAACCGAGCAGTGAAATTAAACATGATTATGCACTTAGTGCGTGTTGGCGGTTTATGATTCATCCACTGCTGGTCTATAAATTAGTGGGGAAAAAACAGATTAGCCGCTTGCTTGAAATTCATCTACTAAGGTGGCCCCAAAGTGACTGCAGAGATAATAGCCACAAATTAGTTAAACAATATCCACGCAAACACTAAAACCTTCTAAATTATACAGCAAGAAAAAACAGTTATTAGAACCTCAGCTTTAATGAATATTTCACTTATGGGTAACCGCACATGGAAACATATTGGTCTTCTTGCATTTTGTAAACTATTAATATCACTAAACACTGTCGTTTCCTATTTAGGAAAGTATATAACAAAGGATTCAATTATTAAGGTTAAAAATAGATCCAGTGGTGGTGACTTTGAGCTTGGAATTCCCCTGGCAGCACTCGCAGCCAATAAAGATAAATTCAAATGAAGGCATTTTTATGCAGAAGGAGCACAACACGGCGTCTATGGACTTTGTACAGTAGCTGTGCTATAAATCTCACCGAGTTTCAAACAGCTATTAATGTTTGTAGACACTTTAAGTGATGATTTCATAATGGCTTCCCATCTATCTATGGCTTTGCTGTAGATGAGGGTCGTTTGGTTAATCTATGTTTCAGTCTTCATTGGCTTTTAACTAGTTTTTAATCAGTAATTATTGCTGAGTTGCAATGGTATGCATACTCCCGCTCTCTCATCCCCGGAATAGTGCCAGTCAATATGTCATGTCAATTAGTCTTTGATGTGTGGGTTGGCATGTGGTGCCACTTCTGTTCCTAGTTAAAGGGGCAGGTCCCTTCAACTCCGTTTTAGAACATGCCTTTTTCTTATTGCTTCGAAGCCTCTTAAGATGTCTACTTTCTTATTTCCTACCATGGTTATACAGCAGCAACCCAGAGATCTCTGCTTGTAAATGCACCTTTGACCACTTTTAAGTGGTTGGCTTCCCTCTCGTCGAATTGACAGAAACTAAGGCCCATGTGGTTAAAATAATATTTCAT
This sequence comes from Ascaphus truei, assembly GCF_040206685.1. Classification (NCBI taxonomy): domain Eukaryota; kingdom Metazoa; phylum Chordata; class Amphibia; order Anura; family Ascaphidae; genus Ascaphus; species Ascaphus truei. The sequence goes on along the minus strand of NC_134485.1, from coordinate 213,143,372 downwards.
TCCTCCTCATAAATATTGGAAAGCAGAAAAGGAACAGAGAAACATATTTGTATTTCTAGCTTTGTTTGGATTTTCCGTGTCTTCCCAAAAGACATGTTCTATTTACCCCTGCCAATGCATTGTGTTGCTGGCCACTCTTGATGGGATGAACCACTTTGATAAACCCTCCTCCCAGCGTGTGTTGCCCGAGTGTGGGGAGGAAAAGATAAACACTTTATTAGGTGACATTATGTTTTATTGGTTATAATGTACACTTTTTGCCTTATTCACTTTAATGTACTAAGGTCTCACTGCACTTGTCTGTTTATATAAGGGCTCTCTACCCCTACATGATTATGCAGGTCCCCTTAGGCATCAGGCTGCCTTTTCTACACTCTTAGGCAAGTCTGCTGCCTGGGCCCGCCCCCCTCCCCCGGACGTCTGCAGGAGCATGGCAGCAGTAATCATGGAGGGGTGAGTACCTATCAGTGTATATATAGTGGTGATTTATGTGTTTCCTGTAGCCCTCTCCTTGATAAGGGCAATTTTTGCCGAAATGTTGGACCCTTTGGTGGCACATTAAATTGCATCTTCAGAAGACTGTGTGCCTGCTTCCATTTTCTTGGAGGAAAAGATAAACACCATGCCTGTGTTATAATTTCGTTGCATTGTTTGTTATGAAACATTCCCATACACTGCTGCGGAGCGCGTGGCAGGCTACGGCTTGTGACTGTTAATACAAGCTGTTGAGGAAGTGGCGGCAAATGTTCGGGAATAGATAATTTGTTAATGGCTTTCATGGGTGTAGAGGCAGGTTTTTAAAAAATCCTCTTGTCCTTTCATCGGGCAGGATAGACTCATTTCATTTCCTTTCGGTATCTCCCTCAGGTCTGCATTATATCCTTTTTCCTAACAGCTTCTGAGATTCTCCTATTGAAGACACTAGTGTATTACTAGTTAAAGATAAGGACTAGTTAGCCCCTTTTTCTACATACTGTAAGTACACCGTGAGTAATAAATAGACCATTTGGGTAAATTTTACTAAGTGAAGCTACTGTAAGCCAAAAGGCAAATTACTGTACATCCCTTATTGCTTATCACTGCTTAGTAAACATGGTCCTTCATTTCTTATCCAATTAAATAATGGTCTTTTGTTATAATTATTTCACAAGCACATTGTGCCCTAAGGTCACAGAGATGCAACAGGCTGGCAAACTGTAAGGCCTTTTTTATATCGTCAAATGAATAGAAAGCAATCATTTTATACTGACCCTAATAAAACATGATCCGGCTCAGTGTTAAAATGTCCTGTATTTATATTATATTTGTTTTCATTGAATAAACCGTAAACAATACACAATACAACATAGAGGGTAAGTGTGAAAGCTTCTTAGTCATACAATTAGTTATGTGCGGTAAAAATACCATTTAAAAACCATTGTACTAATTGAAGTTGGTAAATAAAAAAAAATAATATAAAGTCTATGACATTTGTATTGGTAACGTTAAAGAAATGAAGCATCCATGATGTTTTCACTGACTCTATGCTAAACCTGATACTGAATGTTTTAGTGAAACCAGCTCCGCTTCTCTGTGTTTAGGTATATGGATGGATCAGAAAGCATGAAAGCGGATGAGTGGGGATTTTGTACAACTCACAAGGGGTAATGAGTTAATGAAAACCCACACAGCTTTCATACAGTACAACATGAAATATTAAAAAGAGCAGTAATTTAAGTGAGGCAAAGGTCATAGGACCATATGTTTAAAAAAAAAAAAAGGTGAACTTATAAAGATTAACTTTTTGCATGTGTTTGGTAGCTGAGTGTTATAGGTATTGTAGGTATTGGACATTCCCACAAATTGCTTTAAACGGTGCTATTTGTTATACTAGGAAGTACAGTACTCCTAATGGGACGCAAAGCGCTTCACAATTACAGTATAGTGCGCGGTACGCAGCACATAGGGATTGTTACAGACACAGCCCCTGCCCAGGTGAGCTTACAGTCTATGTTTCTGCTACCTGTGGCTCAGAGAGATAAAGAGACTTGCCCAAGGTCACAAAGAGCTAGACCTCCACTAGTTTTTTATTTTTTAGTTAGAAACCCGGAGAGCCACTACTTTTTATTTTTTTTACACACAGTTTCACTTATTATTAAAAGAAAATGGACATATTTTAGAAAACCTGTCTCTTTCTCTGCTTTCATTGAAAAACTGCTGATTGCTAAGATTTGTGGCTCTTTATGAATGTATTTTAATACAGATTTGTGTGGGTTTCTTCAGAGATTCACACTGCTTGGATAAATTAACGGGTTACAACAGACATCCTCTTTGCACCAGCAATGGCAACCTTATCGCTGCAGAGATGCTGTGTTGAGCGTGCCATTGAATCCTTAATAAAATGAAATATTGTCTCACACCATAAAAAACAATAATCTTGTTAAAGAATTGATTTTTTGATGCACTATGTTGTAAAAACAAAACAAAACATTGGTCAGCCTTTGTGGCTGAAGTTCAATGATTGCACTATAAACATGACATATACGCCTTGTCTTGGCATGAAGCGGTACCACAAAACGTATGGCAATGTTATTGCAATCTATGAGCAACATAATCTATATCCATGACAAATGCCTCTTCGGAGCAGAAAGGATCTGTTTATAGCAATGTATCTATCAGCACAAGAGGAAGGGCTCCTTCTGGCCTTTGCAGATGGTCCCTCCACACAAGATAACAAATTTACAAGATAAGAAAAACATACGGCTTTAAAATGCAAATTAACAGCAGGTCTAATGGTTGCAGTTGACTAATGGAGCAATGATTATTTTCCTTCTCAGATGTCGCGCAGTAATTCTTCGCAATCCCGTTTACATAAATAAACCATGCATGTTTTCTATGTCCTGCTCCTGAAACACAACAGAGAAGCAGCTATTTGTTCACATTCTTGGATAACATATCCATTCCCTTCGGCATTTTCTTAAACAGTTGCCTAGCAAATATAAATGTGACTATCCACAATCTATTTTTCTAATGGGTACCATATGACAGAGAAGGCTGGTCATCTGTGAGCAGTGAGATAAATTATGAATAGGAGCAGGTGCCTTGTGGGTGACATTTATGTGCAAGAAATGTGTCTCGCAATACAAATATATCTGATGTTTTGAAGTTGTGAACTTTAGGGAGTATTTCGATGGATATATATTTTCAACTTGGCACAACACTTTGGCAAGCAAGTGATTGCAATATGCTTGTAAATTGCTACAGCTCCCGCAACTTGACTGCAAAACAGAGCAAAAAAAATGAAGTCTTCTTGAGAAGGGTCATTTGAGAGATGTGTGGTATTATAGAGCAAAAATGTACGTGAAATAGGGGAATATGCTAGAGACTGAAGGATGGAGGCAATTGACCATCTCTCCTGGAGAAAATATAAATTATTTGTAAGCTGTGATATCTGTTACTGAAACATGAATATAATACAAACAAATCCATTCTTATGTGTGAGATTTTAAAACTGCCAAGGGAAAGAGGCCCTTTGCAGTCTCAAAACGTAGTGCTTTATTTTATGATAATAATACTTTTTTACTCTATAGAACTGCTAATGGACACTGCACTGTACAGACACAATTAGGTCTATTTACTAAAGTCTCCAGACTGCAAAACCTGGGCAAACCCCTAACCCCAAAACAGCACAATATTTATCAAAGAAGAGAATCCCATTGAAGGCAATAGGAGCTTGTCCTTTAAGAGGCAAATATTGTGCACTGCTTTTGCCCCCAGTTTTGCTCCTTAGACACTTTAGTAAACAGACTCCAACAGTCCCTATTCCATGAAGATTACAATCTGTTTTTGGTGACTGATGCACAGGGAGACAATGACATTCCAAAGGTGACAAGGAGCTGAAACTAGCATTGGAACCAAGTCAACCTGCTTCAAAGGCAGTTACATTACAGCTGAGCTACTCCTCATGCATTGTTGTTGCATTACAATGTAATGTCACTGGGACCACTACGGCTGCTGAAGCTCTGCCTTATCAGTGTGAACTAATAAAATACTGACTCAAAATAAATTCTAAAAATAAAAATCAGACTTCCATATGTTAAAATTCAAGGTCACTGAGAGACAAGGAAGCTTATTAATTACTTATTAGTGCTGATAGTGCTGATTGGGGTGCCATCACATTGAATCTCCTATTGACCTCCCAACTAGGGCTGAAAGTATTCTTTTTTTATTAAAAAAAATATTAGGCCATTGGGAAAGCCAAGAAAGCACAAAGATTACGACCCATGGAACATTCATTTTTGTTATTCTATTTCAAATTATAATGTATGTATTCTCTGACCAGTTAACTATCATACATGTGTTAAAAAATGCATGTATCAGCCAACAGGTTCTCTGTTCTGGACTATAACCCCACTTCTTTCTTCACAAACTGTACTAAAAATAACATTTATTTCCAAAGTAATAACCTCCAGACTTAACTCTGTACATCAAGGATTCTAACCTATTCCGTACACCATTGTATGCCCCCCACTAAGGACATCATTCACTATGGACAGCAATTTAGGTGGGTACACATTACTTCATTCTCTTTTACCCTGGGTTTCAGCTCCACTAAATAGTCATACTGGAGTTGGACACACCTTGTATTGTATTGTATGTCTTTATTTGTATAGCGCTGTAACAGGGGAGTAATCAATGTTCAAGTAATGTGCCTTTAATCTAGCAGTGTGGTTGTTAACTGCTGGTAGTCAATTAAATAAACACCACCTGCCTGATTTAGATTGCTTACAAAAGCCTGTCTGTTGAGACAGGAAGTGTCTCCTTAGCTCATACCTGAGCTGAACTTGGGAGAGAGAGCAGAGATTGTCTTTGACTCTCACAACAGTCTTGAGCCCTGCCAGAAGAAACAGCAGAGCTGCTTACAAGACACAGGGAAAACTTCTAAACCTGAATGCTGACACACCCTGAGGGAAGGGAGCTGAACCAGGAGCAGAGGAGATTTTCCCTCCAAGGAACAGATAAGACTTTCATTCTTAAGAGACTTCGTATATCTGCTTATTTCATACTATGTGTTTGGGGCTGGGAGACATGCTTAACTAAGAGAGTTGTGGATTGCATGGTATTTCACTAGAACCATTCCCAAGTGAATAGAAGCTGTGTTTCGCCCTTGTTTGGATGGTTTCCTAATGTTAAGAAAAAGGCACAATAAAGCCTCGTTATAATTTCACCTTATAAAGTCTCCAATTGTGTACCTCTGTGAACGTCCGTCTACATATGGTGTTCGAAGTGGGACGAGAGGTGTCTCTGAAGTTAAAAAGGACCGGATTTTTATGTGAATTTTTTTTTTATGCTTTTTGCCTACAAACAGTCAGAGCAACTTAGAAAAAAAAAATCTCATGCAGCAGAGACCAGAGTTAAAGTGATACACACCACTGAAAATTACACTGCACTAAAACTTACAAAACCACAGATGGACTTTTTTCCCCAATCCCAAGAGGAGAGAGACTGCTGAAGCAGCTAAACCTTATTTGTCTATCACAAAGTGTAATATGGTCATTGAAATAGGGGTTTTGCCTTTCAGCCATAGTCAGGGTTCAAGAAGTGAGTCAGCCCTTGGAAAGGGATAGGTGTTTGTTGTTTTCAAAAGTTTCGCTGAAGCAGTGAATACAGATGGTGACCCACGAGTGGTACTGATTTTGCAAATAAAGGTTGCCACACCGCATAGGGCTACCAGCTTTGAATGGAGTATATGCAGAAAAGTGTGAAAATTGATACAAGACTGTGCTGAAGCAGGGGAATTTTCAGCAAACAAATGCTGAGTGTAAAATTGCCCTATAGGGGAAAAAGGGATTGCTGAACTGTGCAAAAGGTATTTCGAAGCTAATTGCTGAGTGTTGAGTCACCCTGCCGGGAATGAAAGAAATAGTCCACTGCAAAGAATGGTTTTTTTTCTGCAAGTAAAAAAGTCTGCCTATATATATCTTAAGAGCAAAACTGACACCCAAAGGGTGAAGTGTGAATGCCATAATACCCAAAGATGAGACTGAAAATTACTGAACTCAGAAAGAAAACCAAATTCTGTTGCTGAAGCGGAGGGATTGCACCTAGCAAGTAAATGGTGTAAAGCAAACAGAAGTTTTTTTCCTAGCAACTACACATTCATCATACCTAATGAGAGATTATACCTAGCAAGTAAATGGTGTAAAGCAAATAGACTTTTTTACCTAGCAACTGCACATCTTGTATACCTGATAAGAGAAAATGCATGCACAGCACTGGCTGATATTGTAAAACTTATCCAAGAAAGAAAAATTCTACAGAGATGCCTGTGAGAGCTACGACCTCTACACGCAAAATATGCCCACCTGTAGGACTACCACAATTGGGGGTTCTAGCAAATACAGTGGCAACAGCTGCAATAGCACCTCCTGTGGTCAGGAAGAAAATTACACCTGATAGCCTAAAAATGGAGGACAAGATGCAGCGTTCCTGTAATGAACCCTACCCCATGGAAGAGTGGCCCTTCCAGTCCAATAAAGAGGAAGACATCTCTTACGGGGAACCCGAACCGAGTCACGCCCACAAAACACCCCAAGAATGGTGGGGGTGCCTGAACTCGGCACGAACAGAAAAGACCGCTCCCTTTGATGACGAATATGATCAGCAGGAGACAGAGCGGGAGCAGTGGATCACCGAATATTTCCGTCAGCTATTACAGTTGCAAGAAAAGCCGGATGGATCCAGTGACGCTGCTAAAATTTCAAATAAAGGAAACTCCAGTATTCCTGATGGGACGGAGTCATCCAAAACAAAAAGGCGGAAAAAGAAAAGCGGTTCTTCCCTTACCGTGGAAGGAACAGACACATCCGCAGATCCTGTGGAGAAAAAAGGGGACCGAGTTGCCCTGCAGCCTAGAGAAAATGGAGAATTTGTCCCACGGTTAACCGAATATCCAGAGGGCCCAAGGCAGAAGTCGTGTACCCCAAAGATTTGTCTGTCCGGTGCCAACAGTGAGGAACCCTCAACCAGTCATCCCAGGGAAGCGGAGCCGGAACCAGTGAGTGACGATCCCTTGACCAGCCCTGAAGACGCCCTGAAAATTGCCAGGCGTGACTGTGATCTACTTCGAGAACAATTGAAACTTGAGAGAGCAGATAATGCTGAGTTACAGATGATGGTGCTCGCAATGTACTCTGAATCTGGGACAGAATTGGACGATCTCAAGACTGAGCTAGATATTGCAAATGCTACTATTTCCGGCAGGGATGAAAAGCAGAGCCAATCTGATAAAATGGTGGCTACGCTAAAGCGGAAGTATGAGGAGGCACTGAAGCAGATGACAGTCTTCCAGCAAGAGGTTCCCACTCTTCGCATAGAGCTGAATGCCTCACAACAGGAGGTCAACAGTGTCCAGATAGAGGTGGAATATTTCAGAAAGAGGTTCAGACACTCCGCAGAGCACTGGATGCCACACATCATGAGACCAACAGCTGCCGCACAGACCTGGAAGTTTCCAGAAAGGAACTACACAGTCTCACTGAGGAGCTGGACATTGCTAAAGAAACTATTGCCAATCTTAATACAAATCTCCAAGTCTCCCAGAAGGAGCTTCAGACCCTCAACCTAGAGAAGGATGTCTCACGCCAGGAGACTGTCAGTCTCAAAGCAGATGTGCGTAAATGGAAGGAGGACTGCAAAGAGGCCCTGAATAGTACAGAGACTGAAAAAGGAGAACATTTAAGATTACAAAGAAAAAACGTAAAACTCAAAGAAGAAAATTTTAATTTGACAAACAACATCAAGGAAAAAAATGAAAAGCTGCACGAGCTTAAAGAAATAAATAGACTTTTGGAAGGTGAGAAGTTTGAAGCAGAGCACCGACTGCAGAACCAATTGCAAGGTCTGCGTACGCACCTCGAGAAGGCAGAGGAGAAGCAGCGAACTCTGCAGGATGACAATCTGCAGGCTGTTAAAGAAATTCAAGTGCTGCAGGAACGTCTGATGACCCAGTATGTCCTGGCAAAGCAGCATGAGAAACTGAAGGCTACCCTGAGCATCACCAAAGCAACGCTAAAAGCCAATCTTAGAACCCAGGTGACGCGGGACAAAAGGGAGCACAAGAAGGTCCAGAAACTGAAACAAGTAACTGTGGCCCAAGCAAAGAAGTTCATAGTGCTTCACAATGCAATAAAAATGTGGAAGCAAGCTCAGAGAAAGCAAAGCATGCAGATAAATTCCCTGAGAAGAGACTTGCAAGATGCTCTCAAAAAACAGGGATCTCTCGCGGATGAGATTACAGTCCTACAAGGACAAGTATTGACCCTGACTAAGCATCAGTATCCCACAGCCTCAAAAACCCATGAAGACATGAGAGTTGGGAATACCGCTCATCTGAAAGACAAGGTTGCAAAATTTGAACCACCTAAACAAGCACTAGCAAAACCTTCAGCCACCCAGCAGGCAACAAAAGAGGGTACACGTGCTGAATTAAAACGAGAAGAATCCTTAGCTGATGAAGCTGAAAAGATGGGACATTCTCTGGAAGTGGGTGTGGAATTGCAACTTAATCTCAAAGAGGCTGAACTAGTAACCCCATTGAGTGGGAAAAGGGCCGAGAGACAGCTTCAAGAGCGGAAAACTCAAAGGGCTGTTTTTAAACGCTCTGCAACTGCTGCCATACAGTATGCCTACAATAAGATGAGCACCCGACGCGAGGGAAATCTCATGACCGCGCACGTAGAAAAAAGACTATACTTGGAAAAAGTACTCCTCGAGCGACTGAGGGGTGCTAATCTCAAGAACCTTCAGGAGGAGACACGAATAAACTGGAGAAAGGGCTCCAATCCCAGCAGGACTGAGGGTTCTCTTCCTCCATCCACTCTCATTCAAGTCACAGAGATATCTAGAATTAGAGTGGAAGGATGGTCTTTGGCCGTGGCAAGCCTGAGCTTCCCACAAACAGGGGAGGTGTGTAACAGGGGAGTAATCCCTGTTCAAGTAATGTGCCTTTAATCTAGCAGTGTGGTTGTTAACTGCTGGTAGTCAATTAAATAAACACCACCTGCCTGATTTAGATTGCTTACAAAAGCCTGTCTGTTGAGACAGGAAGTGTCTCCTTAGCTCATACCTGAGCTGAACTTGGGAGAGAGAGCAGAGATTGTCTTTGACTCTCACAACAGTCTTGAGCCCTGCCAGAAGAAACAGCAGAGCTGCTTACAAGACACAGGGAAAACTTCTAAACCCGAATGCTGACACACCCTGAGGGAAGGGAGCTGAACCAGGAACAGAGGAGATTTTCCCTCCAAGGAACAGATAAGACTTTCATTTTAAGAGACTTCGTATATCTGCTTATTTCATACTATGTGTTTGGGGCTGGGAGACATGCTTAACTAAGAGAGTTGTGGATTGCATGGTATTTCACTAGAACCACTCCCAAGTGAATAGAAGCTGTGTTTCCCCCTTGTTTGGATGGTTTCCTAATGTTAAGGAAAAGGCACAATAAAGCCTCGTTATAATTTCACCTTATAAAGTCTCCAATTGTGTACCTCTGTGAACGTCCGTCTACAAGCGCCATTAATGTACATAGCGCTTCACAGTAGTAATACACGTGGTAATCATATAAATAACAAATAATATAATATAAATAACAGGTCATAGGAATAAGTGCTTCAGACAAACGTAACATTTAGGAAGAGGAGTCCCTGCTCTGAGGAGCTTACAATCTAATTGGTATGTAGGCGGAATGTACACAGACAGTAGGAGGGCATTTTGGTAAGTGCTTCTGCAGGGGGCCAAGCTTTATGTATCATGTGTCTAGTAATATCTACGGTGCTACTCATATGCATCTTTAAGCAAGTGTGTCTTAGGGTGGGTCTTAAAGGTGGATAGAGTGGGTGCTAGTCTGATATCGAGGGGAAGGGCATTCCAGAGGTGTGGGGCAGCAGTGAGAAAGGTGTAAGGCGGGAGAGGGCTTTGGATACAAAGGGGGTAGAGAGAAGACATCCTCGAGCAGAACGCAAGAGTCGGGATGGTGCATAGCGAGAAATTAGGGCTGAGATGTAAGGAGGGGCAGAAGAGTGTAAAACTTTAAAAGTGAGGAGGAGAATTGCATGTGTGATTTTTGCACCTTGCAAATGTTTAGTGCGAAATAAGACTGACTGTACAAATCTCAACACAGGTACATTCAGAAACCTAATGCCATGGCGAGAATATCTGATAGATAATTGTTGAAGATCACAGCTCCATGACCGAAACTCATTTTGCATTTAGAATTATTCCTGTAATGCCGATGACTTTGTGAGCAACTTTATTGGTTTCATATATTTGTAAGATGCCAACATTTTCCACAGCATTACAGTTAGGGTGAGGTTAATATCATAACATAAGATTGCATGCACTGATGCAAAAGGTAAGGAGATTTAGCATTCCTTTCTTTATTTAAAAAAAAAAAATGTGCCATAGGTCTGCTTATGCATTGAATTAATTAATAGCTGAAGTAACTTGTTGGCCATAATACTGTATATTCTCCTGCTTTGAGAGCTAGCAAACTGCATTCACTTAAGATCCTCATATGCCTTAATCCATTGACGCACTGTAAAATTAGCAACATGCTTTGAAATACACAAAAGGCTTAACCTACTGGAAGGTTTTATCAACAAATATCCAGCTGTCAAAGCTACACCTCAAACAAGCGCTCAGAATTCTGTACAAGCAAATAATGGTTGTTGTTAAGTGTCACTTAGCAATCACAGCACCTGCCTTTCATCTCCAGGTAATGCTAATGGCTTTGTCAAAGAAAGTACACTCTTTCTTGCATATGAGTTTCCTGATGCTGTAATTAGGGCAATTTACATCTACGTAACAAACATGATCTATCAGTCAGTGACAGGAGTAGACCATGAACGTCTCTCCCTCGGAAGAGTCTGTGATCATCATAAGACCGAACTGATTAGCTTATCACTATCCACTGTGCATTAAGGCTAACATTCATTTTTTACACTGTTCCACAATTAATTTGTAGGGATGTGAAAAAGAAATGCTAAAACCCTCAGAAAAACTAAGACGATCCGTAAACACATACTTAACTAGTACCTAACAAGTATATGGAACAATTTGATTTTACAGGAAATCCATTGGTGATCTGAGCTGGTAACCTGTGTGTCACGACTTAGCCATGTAAATGTTTAGTTTTGTATGCTGTAAACTGCCCTGCTCAAGGAAAGAGGGGCTTAACTTTTTCTTTTAATTGAACATGTTATTTTAAAATTATTAGTAATTAAAGAATGAAGGTGCTCTGTCCCTTCTCTCAGGAGGGTGGGAAGATGTGAGACCCACACACAAAGACTCAAGATGAGGCTAATTACTTGATCTTTAAGAGGATTCAGACACTTCCAGCCCTGTAGGGGTGTGTCCTGACAGTCGTCTGTTAATGTCTCTTTTCTATTAAACATTCTGACTTTTGGTCTATTAGAGGTACAATTATTGTATTTCAAGTTTAATGAAAGTGTTTAAAAGGCTCAATTACTCTCTACCAGTAGTTAGCAAATACATGGTACCAGCATCATCATATTCCAGATAACCTCTGTGTCATACACATGTGCATTGTGATATGTTTCTTTTTAAACCAGAGGATGTATGTATATCTTTATTTATATAGCGCCCAAAGCTGTACTCAGTGCTTTACAAAAGAGATAATAAAGCACAGGGAATTATAATATATTAAGTGCAACAAGCAAAATCAGACAATAGGAAAGAAAATCACAGCGGAGAGATTACAATTTAAGTGGTATCTTGGGAGACTCACAGAGACAGCAGGCGAGGGAATAAGTGCTGTAGATGGCAGTGCTTGGCCACGATGGTTGGTAGGAAGCAACTGTGGGTGTAGGACAGAAGCTACGAGTCCAGGCTAATGAAATGCTTCATTTAAGATATTGTAGCGTGGTCATGAAAGGGAGGTCTCTAATAGGGCGTCCTTTCCTTTTAGTAGGCTCAGACTGGTCAGTCTCCGGTTTACCCCTATTACAACAACCTATTTTTTAGTGACACCATTGTCACTTGATACTGTTGGCTCTACACTGTTCGCCATCAATGGGGATTTTTATTTTTACCCCTCCTATTTTAAAGATTATCTACCAATCAATAAAAAGTTGTTTAATAACTACATAATATCTGGCATGTCTTTATTTCTAGTGGGGTTTGGCATTTAGACATTTAGCATCTAGCATTTAGCCATTTACAGTTACATTTATGCTACATAGGGTTATGAGTGCATGCAACTTGGGGTCTTGCTGACACTATCGCCACTTGGATCTGTAGACTCATCACATTTATGCTACATAGGGTTATGAGTGCATGCAACTTGGGGTCTTGCTGACACTATCGCCACTTGGATCTGTAGACTCATCACATTTATGCTACATAGGGTTATGAGTGCATGCAACTTGGGGTCTTGCTGACACTATCGCCACTTGGATCTGTAGACTCATCACATTTATGCTACATAGGGTTATGAGTGCATGCAACTTGGGGTCTTGCTGACACTATCGCCACTTGGATCTGTAGACTCATCACATTTATGCTACATAGGGTTATGAGTGCATGCAACTTGGGGTCTTGCTGACACTATCGCCACTTGGATCTGTAGACTCATCACATTTATGCTACATAGGGTTATGAGTGCATGCAACTTGGGGTCTTGCTGACACTATCGCCACTTGGATCTGTAGACTCATCACATTTATGCTACATAGGGTTATGAGTGCATGCAACTTGGGGTCTTGCTGACACTATCGCCACTTGGATCTGTAGACTCATCACATTTATGCTACATAGGGTTATGAGTGCATGCAACTTGGGGTCTTGCTGACACTATCGCCACTTGGATCTGGTGTTAGTCGGCGTTGGTATTTATTTATTCATTTAAGAGGCAAGATTTAAGATTTGACTAAAAGGTGGGTAGAGAAGGTGCTTGGCATATACGTACTGAGTGTGAGAGAGTTAAACAGATAAGGGGCAGTGAGGGGAAAGGGTTTAAGATGGGAGAGAGCTGTAGAGGGGAAACACTTAGGCTACGGCCCCAGTGCTCACTGCTGCACGTGTACAGATTACAGCCACGTTCTCTTGTTTGAAGGGGAGCGATGGGATGCGCAGGGGGGCACGGCCATGATGGGGGGCGCGGCCATGGCTGGGCATATCTACGCTTCCATTGGCCACCTGCCAAGCACGTGACCACGTCACGGCACGGGAAGACAAAATTCTTGTCTTCCCTGCCGGCGGACGTGCCATCGTGAGAGGGGAACGCACACAGAAGGAGTTACTGGGGCCTGCCTGACTAGAAGTGAGTGTCTGGTGCGCGGCACGCGCGGCGCCATGACCACTGGGGATCCGGCCTTATGGGTAGAGGCCAGGAGATGAGCAGGGGCATAATGAGAGTTCAAAGCAAATAAGTAAGAAGGAGCAAATGAGTAGAGAGCCATGAAGGTAAGGAGGAGAACTTTGTAGGAGATACAAAATTTTATGGGAAGCCAGGAGAGGGATTTGGATGAGTAGAGACTGTTTTGGCAGAAAGTGAAATCATTCTTGCAACAGAATTTTGGATAGATTGCAAAGGAGAAAGTTGTAAGACAGGGGAGCCTGTTAGTAGCATGTTACATTAATCCAAACAGGAGAAGATAAGACAGAAGGAAAAAACGAATGGCGCACAGCCAGGGAGCCAGGTGTGGAGTAAAACTGCTTCTTTATTGGTGCATGCAGCGAGACAAGTAATCCCCTTGGTGGGACAAAGACAGGAACCTCCTACGCGTTTCGGACCTGGGGGTCCTTTATCAAGGAGTGTGGGATGTGCTGGGATAAGGCACCTTATATACCTGGTTAATGATAGGTAAATTGAAGAAATCTGCGCAAAATTAGCACATTCGCCCCGTGCGCATGCGCGTGACGTCACTCATGGCGCCGCATCCACTACCCGAGGGATTGTGGGTAAGAAGCGCCCATAGTGAATGTCCGCGCATGCTCAGAATTGAGCGTGAGGCCAACAAGGCTTATCCGGTCTGTATGTCTACTCCTGCCCATAGTGACGTCACCGCGGGATTCTAATAGGCCGATACATGTCGCTGCATCACCAATGATAGTGCTGAACAGCCGACATTGCACCAATCACATCAGATCCCCTGCGCTCACACTAAAGGCTATCGTAGTATACAGGACCTGGAATGAAAAATATATAAAACGCTAACTAATACCCCACAGCAGGGACAAATCAATATAATCACATTATTAGATGTAGCTGCTGTAAGTGGTTATACTTATCCATGCCAATCCCACATATAAAAGACATACAGTTTGACATATATCACACCCTAAAAAAAAAAACAATCCCCATTATGCATTGAATATGCATTTTGAAACATTGTTCGGAACATGTATTTATAAAAGAATTAAATTAAAAACAAAATATACAAGACTTTTTTGTATGTCTTCTCTTCAATGTCCCCAAGGTTGAGGAAGAACAAATGTATGATACTTTTATACAAGCAATTATTCATTATAAAGCTCTAATTCACTATTAGACAATCTACATAATTGATATAGCATATGCAAGTTGTATTTCCAACTGATGGCGACTTACAGTACTTAGTATTATAATTACAATTTTATAGTTGTGATTTATACCACTACCATATAGTTTATAAATTTTGAAAGGGTTCCCCAATTGTTTTGAGGTAAAGTGCAACCTAGTCAAAGCAAGACCACCATGAAATATTTCAAACAGAGGAAACAGTAGTATGCTTGGAAAATGATGCCATTATTTTCTGTCTGAGACTGTTTTAATACAGTTGATTAATATTTATGCAAAAAATGGGACAGGTTCCATTCTACATTTAGACCGCAGAGAGTTCTGGTCTGAAGCATGAATATCCAGTAAGCCTCCCTGCGGTCCAGGAGGTTGAGCAAATCACCTCCTCTTTCCTTAGAGAAGATTCTCTCAATTCCCTGAACTTTAAGCCCATTGATGTTACCTTTAGGGCAATGTGTAAAATGTTTGGAGACAGGGTGGGATATGTCCCCCTTTTTTATTAGTCTGATGTGTTCGAGTATTCTAATTTTTAGGGGTCTGATGGTCCTCCCTACGTAATTGATTCCGCAACCACAAGTCAGAAGATAGATTACTTATTGAGTGTTACAATTTATGAACGACTTGATCGGGAAGTCCTGGTTAGATCTACAACCTCTGAATTGTTGTGAGGGTGTCATAAAATGGCAAATTTTACATCTCCCACATCTGTATGATCCCTTTGTTATAAATTTACTGATGGGGGGAGGGGAGGATGCCACGTAACTGGGTGATATATAAGTAGCAATAGTTTTTGCCTTGCGGTAGACAAAACGGGGGCCCTTTTTCACACATTCTTTTAGGCTCCCATCCATTTGGAGGATGTTCCAATGATTACGAATGATTTTCTGAATTTGACTACTACATCTATTGTATTGTGTAATCATCAGTGGAACATCCTCCTTCATGAAATTTGTGCCTCTATTGATTTTATTCTTACTTAAGGCCAATGGGTCCTTAGTTGGATCCTCCTGTCTATTTTTTAATAGATCCTCTCTATTGGTTGATGCAACCTCTTTACGTATATTATTTAGACGCTCTAGATTGTAGCCTCTCTGATGGAAGCGGTGGCATAATTCCTCAGACTGATGAGAAAAAGCCTCTTCTGTAGAGCAATTCCTCCTCAGTCTGAGGAACTGGCCCTTGGGGATGCCTCTGATGACGGCAGGTGGATGACAGCTGTCGGCTCTTAATAGCATGTTTCTTGCATTAGGCTTTCTAAATGTCTCTGTTTGTATTTGGCCTTTAATGTCAATAAACAATCGGAGGTCCAGATAGTCAATGTGTTGTGTATTGAAAATGTGAGTGAAAGCTAAATTTAAATCATTTGTATTAATATAGTGAAAAAAATTGTGCAAAGAGTCTGAATCCCCATCCCAAATCATAATCAGGTCATCAATGAACCTTCTGTAGAATATAATGTGTTTACGAAAAGGATTAGTGCTCGAGAAAATAAACAGTGATTCCCACCACCCCATAAACAAATTCGCATACACCGGTGCAAAGCTCGTGCCCATTGCAGTGCCCCTCTGTTGTAAATCAAATGTGTGGTCAAATAAAAAGTAATTGTGTGTCAATAAGAAATTAATAGCATCTAAAATGAATGCTGTGTGAAAGTGATTGCTGTCTGGACCCCCGATAAAGTGCTCAACAGCTGCCACCCCCTGATCGTGTCTTATCACTGAGTAGAGGGACGTAACGTCCATAGTTACCCAGATGAATTGTGGGTTCCATTTGACATTTTTCAATTTTCTAATGAGGTCCCCTGAGTCCAATAGAAATGAAGGTAAGTTTTTAACAAAGGGTTGAAGATATTGATCAATATATTTTGATAAACCATCTCCCAAAGATCCAATAGACGAAATGATTGGTCTCCCCGGGGGGTCGACCAATGTCTTATGGACCTTTGGGAGATGGTAAAAGACCGGTATAATTGGGTTTGGGTTCCATAAAAATGTATTTTCAGTTTTGTTTAGTACTTGTGTGATTGCCCCCACCTCTAACAATTCTTTATATGACTTCAAGAACCTCTCTGTGGGGTCATCTGGTAGTGCAGAGTAGGTGGTGGCATCCCCAAGTTGCCGATAGGCCTCCTTGAGGTAGGCAGCCCTACTCTGCACTACCACCGCTCCACCCTTGTCAGCATTCTTTATGACAATTCTTGAGTTTTTTTGCAAAGACAATAAAGCCTGCTTCTCTTTATAATTCAAATTATGTTTACCCACATTTGTTAGGGAATAACCCTCTGCCAGGATACGCAAGTCCCTAATGACCAGATTCTCAAACGTCGTCAAGAATGGGCCCTTAGAGAATTGAGGATCAAATACAGAACCTTTTTTGAGGTTAGACCTCCAGTTACTAAACTCCGGAATCACAATCTGTTCAGATGAAACATCATTATCATACAATAATTCTTCAAGGTCCAACATATCTTGGAGGTCACAAGCCTCTCTGAATGAGGGAGTTGAAGGAGCTGGATCACCTATTGGTGCTTCAGAATCTTCCGGGTGTGGTGTAGGTGGGGCTCCAGATAAATTGACACCCCCCACAGTGTCCAGTGAATTATCATCTGTGGGGCCCACAAACTGAGAACGTTTATGAAAAAATGATTTTAAAGTTAGTTTCCTCACAAATTTGTGGGCATCTATAGCGGTGTTGAACAAGTCAAAATCCATTGTTGGAGCATATTTTAGTCCTTTTCTCAAAAGTGACAATTCTGCGGTGGTTAGATCCTCCCCTGATATGTTTATAACATCTATTTCTTGGTTGGTACTCACTTCTTCCTTTTGGCTGGCCATCTGCCGCCCTCTCTTCTTTCCTCTTCTGGTTCTTTTTGATTTTTCTGGAAGAGAGGGAAGTTTTTTTGCTGCTGTTGCTGTCTCGAGGAGGATTGTTGACCCATTCCGCTTTCATGATAACTTCTTGTATAGTCTGCTCCTGTTGATCTGGATCTGGAGGGTTCCACTGGACCATCAGAATGGTGCCCTGATTTTTCTGTCTGAAAAAAAGAAACTCAGTGCGAGAGATTATCCACATCTGAGAAGTCAGAATCTCCACTTGTTTGGTCACTATTTTTTGATTTCAGTATAGATTTGCGCGGGGTTGACCGCATGACTTTATCCCTTTGCTGTTGATTTTTCTGAGAACCCTGATTCACCCTGTCTCTGATAGGGTTAACACGCTGCCAACTGTATACTTGCTTCTTTTCATAGTCGGTGCGGTCCCTATCGTATTTGACCTGTTTTTTTGCAGTAATATCTTCCTCTGCTTTTAACACTGTTTCAGATAATATTCTATCGTAGTTTTTAAAACCTTCCAAATCTTTAAATTTTTGTAACTGTGCTTGGAGTTCTTTGATTTGAGTTTGCAGATTTTTTCTCTCATTTACTTTTTGTTCAATGATAAGCTCCATTAATTTAAAACTGCACTGGTCTAGTGTAGAAACCCATTGTTGTTCAAACTGGGGGGTAGTAAACCCAAATGTTGGCACTTTTTTTACACGTAGACCCCTGGGGATCCTTTTGTTCAGTATATAATTTTCCATGGAGATGATATCCCACCAGGCTCTGATATTCAAAATCAAAAGTCTCTCCAGCCTTTGGAAATGTGTTTTTAAATCTGAAATGTCCTTAGTGTCAGCATCAACTACCCGATCAAACACTTGTTGTGCCCTTTTCTTTCTTATTGAGTCATCCCAACAGTTCAAGGCATACATTGTAGATTCCACTTCTATTATCTCATTGTCCTCCATTTCTGCCATAATGTTAAAAAAGGGGTGGGTATACCACTAGTTATAAGTAGTCTTTCAAAGACACAGGAGGATATCCATGCACTTGACAATAAGTTTTGTTTAAAAGTTCATTCCATACACCTGCTCCTAAAATAAGCTTGATTGTAGATTTACAGAGTCAACTGTAGTGAGCTAACCCCAGTGTAAGGAGTCAGATGAATGAGAAAAATAGGGTGCTCAAACCCAGGACGACTCCATCCAATTCAACAATGATAAACATTTAACCCTGGAGATACCAGTGGGAGTGGGTGGTAAATAAGTCTTTATTTACCACCCACTCCCACTGGTATCTCCAGGGTTAAATGTTTATCATTGTTGAATTGGATGGAGTCGTCCTGGGTTTGAGCACCCTATTTTTCTCATTCAGAAGAAGATAAGAGCATGATTAGAGTTTTAGCAGTAGATTGACAGAGGAAAGGACGGGTCTTGACAATATTACGGAGGAAGAAGCGACACATTTTAGCCATGCTGTGAATGGAGAAGGAAAGAGAGGAGTCGAATGTCACTCCTAGGCAACGTGCTTTGGCGACAGGATAGACGGTAGCATCGATTACTGGGATGGAAAAAGGGGGTATTAGATCAGGTTTAGGGGAAATAGGGGGAGCTCAGTTTTAGACATTGAACTCCTCCTTTTTAGCCCTCAGACTTATGACTATTGCTGAGGTGGGGGTCTGAGTCCCTAGCGATAACGTAATAGGCCATCCGTGGCCTATGGTCAGACAGCGGGAAGAATGCTGACACAGTTTACGGATGGTAAAATTGGTAGTGAGGTACCGAGTACCCGGAATTACCCGGTACCCAGCGGATTTTCAGCTACCCAGAAATTACCTGGACCCGGCAACTGGGAAGTGGGCCCGGCGCCAGGTAATGTCAGGGTAGCTGAAAAATAAATCACTACGTACCTGCTGTCAGCACCAGAAGGCGAGGAAGACCCGTGAGAAAGCCCGTGGCGACATCTAGGCAGGTTAGCAGAGGTCCTGTGGTGGTGGCAGCATCAGCAGTCTGTGTTCAGCCCGCGAGGGAGCTGCAGGACTCCATAGTAGTGTGAGTTGGGGAACCATGTGACCGGAGCAGGAGCAGAAGCCGGCTGTCCAATAGGACCGCCACAGGACCTCTGCTGACCTGCCTAGATGTCGCCGTGGGCTTCCTCCACCCCCAGGTAAGTGTCAACCGAGTAGCTGGGTACCCAGCCGGGGACAAGGCACCAAATTCTCCGGGTACCCGTTACCCGGCTCTTAAAAAATTTAGGACCCGGTCCAACACTATAAATTGGTTTACTGTACCCTTAATAACTAGGCAACCTGTGATCCTAGGCAGAGGATCATCACATACAACATACAGCAATAATACAATTCCCAATAATGCTGAGCAGGTGTAAGTCAGTGTCAATGGTACATTAGCCACCCATTTCTGGTTATGTTGGCTTGTGATGGTGCCGGCACACCATGGGTGGGAGATCGTTGTGTACCAACTGTTGCAGGCCGGTACTTGAAAAAGGGTGCTTCAGTACCGCTGTGCTTTATAACCATTGAGGGTTTCATCCGACGGCGCTTGAACTCTCGATTAAAAGGTCCCGCGCTGCGGGGACTCCCGCTCTCGGCGCCCCCTTACCTTTTGCCGCCGCTGCCCCGAATCCCCGGCGGCGTTCCTCTGCCATCGACGTCACCCCCGCGGCTGCTCTCCCTCTTCCGGGCCGCCCGCTTCATCATTACAGGGGCGAGCGGACCCAAGCTTCTCATACCCGGCATCCTGAAGGTAGTCCCGCCTCCTCCTTACGGGCCTGTGCACTAGCGCGCTCCCCAGCTCTACCCGGGTCAGCCCCAGGCTTCTCTCCCCTATCAGGATGAATCCCTGGACCGCATCTCCGCTCCTCCCTTTCCCCTGATAGGCCCGTGCCCACTATTTAGTTCTGTCTCCCCATTCTCCCAGTGCTCTGCATAGCTACTGTACCTTGGTGCTGTCTGCTTCTGCTTGGCTCTCTTGTTGTTTCAGCCCCTGTTCCTGTCCCTGGATTCTCTGCTGACCTCCCTGGCTTTGGATTTCGACCATGCTGCTTTCTTGACCCCCGGACTTGGCTTACGGACTCTCTACCATGCCGACTTCTATACCCCTTGGACTTGGCAAACAGATCCTCGATGACGCAGCTCTCTCATCTCCACGACCTTGGCTTACGGACACTCTACGATGCACCCATCTCTACTCCTTGACCATTGGCTTACGGACTCGACCATTCTACGCCGGATTTGGCAAGTACTGTATTACATCTATTTTTGTCCCCGGACAAGCTACGCTACTTACCACACCCCGGTCGCGCCCCGCTTGCTGTTAGGTGTGTGGTATTTGTCCGTTCCACCTCAGTACCGGGGTCTCGTCTGGTTTGCGGGCAGGCCGAGCGTTACATCGATCATGTCCCAACTGTAACTCCCTGCTCCTGCTACCATGTGCACACTCTGCAATCCATGACCAAACCTGATAGCCCTCAGGTCCGCGTAGATCTGAATCGACATGGCCGCCCTCCTTTTTAAAGGCTCCTCTGCCTCATAGTGACTTCTCTTCCACAGCCATTGTTATTGTCTGCTCTCATGTCCAGAGCACATTGGAGAGGAACCTGCCAGGGGGCAGTGTGAGTGTGTGGAGCTCATCACACAGTGGGATACATATTAAGTTTAAGGTGGTGGAGCAACATCCACAAGGATATAGCCAGGAGGCAATCCGACACTTGTGACTGGATTGCAGGAGTAAGGGTAAGGGTAGATAGATATATCTGCGTATAACCTGCATAGAGATGATACCTAAGGTGAAAAGAGTTGATGAGGTCACCAAATGATATTGTGTAGAAAGAGAAAAGGAGAGGTCCCATAACAGAGCCTTGAGGTACACCAACAGACAGGTGAACAGGAGACAAAGACATGCTAGCAACAGAGACAGAAAATATGTGATAGGAGAGGAATGATGAGAACCAGGATAGATCTTTGTTGTGGATACCAAGAGAGTTTACAATCTGAAGGAGAAGAGAGGGATCGACAGTATCGATGTGTGAAAGAAATGATCTGTTATTAGTCAAAGTATAGATTTATACATTTTCAACACTAACTGATTCTGGACAGGTTATAAATACTACCTGACACTGCTGCAGGTTGTACAAATGAAAACTAAAATTATTTCATTTCATTTTAGCGTGTAATGATAACAAATATACTAGCCCCATGGTAACCCCTTGGAGTTTGCTTTTAAGGAATTTATATGATGTGCTTTGAAGCTTGCCAATCACCAGATAAACTCACTCACCGTAACACATTTAGATACCTGAGATCAGGGTCACCAATGTGGGTGGGAGAGCCGGGACAACTGCCATGGGCGCCAGCCTACCTAATACAGGAAGTAGGGTCAGACGGAACGTAGGACACAAATTCCGTGATCTGACAGGGTTCTACTCTGCAGCTGGAGCTGGGCGTGCAGGCACTGAAAGCTCCCTAACCCCTTCTCTGTTACACAAACCTTCTGCATCCTCCCCCCCCCCCACTCAACAACCCCGGTCAACACTCTGTCCTGGGCCCCAGTACAAGCTGACGGCAGCCCTGCCAGGGATAACATGCCCTAACATTGCTGTCATCTCATCTAGTATTGACAACTGTTCTCTTGACAGTTAATTGTTTAATTACTATTAACTTAAGTAGAAGACACTAAAAAAAAATCAAACAAACCCTCTCTGCTGGAGCAGGTCTGTGCACTTTGTGCCAGTTAACACCTTGGTTGCCATCTGGCAATTACACAACGATAGAACTATACCCCAAAACAAATCAAATATACAAAATGTTTACAAACAATCTAATGTAACAAACAGAAAATCAAGTAATATTTCAAGAATATAGTTTAAGAGTATCCACTTAGATCGTAAAGTCCTGCAGCCGTGAGTTCTCTGGGATTATCCAAATCCCATAGAAACAGTCCTCCTTGGCGCTGGAACCTTCACTCGTGTGCAATACAATGCATGAAAAATGTAAACATGTAGAGAAACAATGAGGAGTAACACACTTAATTAAAGATGCAGTCACCGCTGTGAAAATGGGAACACTAGATGCTATTTCACCCTAAACACTCCAGAAATGGTGATGGAAATGACCATAAGCATACACACACCACCACCACCACGCAGTTAACCCTTTACAGCCTGGATCAGTAATCTAGGTGTAACCCAATCAAGTAAGATGTATCTTATTACACCATAGTACTCCTAGATGACTCCATGAATGATAGTTAATAGTGAACACTCACATCAATGGAGTTGAAGATAAAAAAAATTGCACCTCTACCGGATGGACAATTCTCAGCAATAATATGTGGAAAAGAAAAATTAAAACATAGCACAGAACTGCTATATACCAACATTTAATGAACCAACATTTAAAAACAAACACTTGGAATAAAACTCACGAATTCCTTCATTCTTTGTAAGCCTTTCAACCTTTTAAGCCTGGTTGTGGGGGCCCTTTGATGTCTCTTTCCTCTGTGGCTGCTTGGATCCTTGCCTCTGTGAGTCACGTGTAGAGCCTCCTCTGGTATTACTTTCTGGTTATCCTCAGCAGTCCCTGCGACGCCAATACAAGAGTTTCAGGGTTGGCATAGAGTTTCACAGAGTCCCACAGCAAAAGGGTATCAATAAATAAGATACTTAGGAATGCGTAACAGATAGCAAACCTCACCTTGGTTGATATACTGCATACAAAGCTTAGGCTAGGTCCCCGCTGCAGCCGGAGGCGCTGCTCACCAGCCCCTTACCTCCTCCCTAGCACTCCCCGGTGACTCCTCGCTTCCTGGCTTGCTGCATACTGTGACGCGTCAGCCAGCAGGGGATACAACTGGATTGTGTTCCCATGCGGCGACCAGGGAGCCAATGAAGAGGGGAGATCTCCGGCAGCCAGGCATGAACAGGGGAGCGGGGTGGATCCTTCCTCAAGTGCAACACACACACTTGTAGCATGTTGATGGTAAGTGGATCTTTCACTTGGAACAGAAAATAAAATGTGCAACATGGCCCCGCCCACCCGACCCATTTTGGCCACGCCCCTACGCCTAAAAAAGCTGCCTACAGACCGCAGATCGTGGTGAAGCGCCGAGCAGGCGTGTGCAGCGGGACCTTAGCCTTAACATTTCCAAGGCTATATCATGGCACTTGTCTACACTACCTCTTCATTTTTATTTTTTTATTTATTTTAATTAAAACTAAGTCCCTGGTTGAATACCTCCTCTCCTACGATCCATTGTTTTGCCACAAACTGCCAGCATTAACTTTATCATTTTGCTGTTCCAGTGAGTTAGCTGTGGCCTACCCCATGGACTGGAATGAGAGAAATAACCATAAGTCAATATATTTAATGGCAAAATTGATGTTCATCATATATAATTCATGCAGATCTTATACATGTCCTATAATTAAAATGTCTGTCTTTGTAGTTTTATATTGACAAAAGGAAGAAGCAAACAGTTAATTTTACCCATTTAAAATACTTTTGAACAATTCTCACCTGCCTTCCCATCTTCCTTGTGTGTTCTTCACTCGTTCTTTTTACACACCATTTGTCAAGATGAATGAGAGAAAAAGAAGTCTTTATATTGTCTTCTTATATTTTCTGCCATTTACACAAGAAGTAATGAAGGTGTTTAAGGAAATCGGTTCACACTATAAAGTCCCTTCCTAAGTTACCTTGATACCTACCTGCTCTCTTTTGCTGCTGTCATCTTCTCCATCACATCACAGCAATAGGTTTACCATGTTTTATGCTTCTTTTTAGACATAAGGGGTTTTAAAACAGCAGTCCCTACAGCGACGCCCTATATATTACCTGGAAATCATGTAACCTCAGAGACAAATATAAAAAATACTGTCCTCCGGCCCATGAACACATAGTCCAAACTCTTAACCTCTAGTGGACGCTGGGCCCAAAACATGAACAAAATAGGAAACAGCACATTATTGCTGTTTTCTTTTGGCCTAATAAATTATTTAGCCTGACTGACATGATAAAAGATCAACTGATTAAGCTGTCTGACAGGTGTCAGGAGCTTCACCGAGTGGGGTGCTGTCTCAGTCTATTAAACTTTTATAACCAAGATGGTAAATTAGTTTAGCCATCTCAGCACTCACAGCTTGGTAAAGTTTTTCTCTAGCGAGGAATAAATATAGACTAAAGAAATGCATATATATATATATATCTGCAGTGCAAAAAAGGGGGGACAATGGAGCGCTAACAAAATATACTAAGTGAATACCCAAATGCTCACCGTGAATTAGGGAAGGGCGGCAGCCATTAAGTATATAAGACCGACTACCTATGTCAGATAAATACCATACAAAACAAAAGA
Source organism: Ascaphus truei (assembly GCF_040206685.1). Lineage (NCBI taxonomy): Eukaryota > Metazoa > Chordata > Amphibia > Anura > Ascaphidae > Ascaphus > Ascaphus truei. The sequence continues at coordinate 213,118,629 of NC_134485.1, read as the reverse complement.
GAATATACTCGGCGCCTAGTGATAAAGTCCATGTGTAATATACCATCGTCAGTTGTTGTAGACAAATGTCCTGGTTGTTGCAATCAGAACCCAGTGATGATGGATTCCCAATGCATGAAATTCGATTAAAAAAACCTACAGTAGAGGCAACTCTTATTCGAACAAAAACCAGTGGCAATTCCCCAAAAAACCCAGGAAACACCCAGGTACATTCTGAATACATGCCTTAAACTTTCCTTAAACTAGCCCCAGCATTTCTGCATTGATTAATGGCCTATCAGATTAACAGCGGGGGTCCCTGGCAGTCCCATTCAAACTGAATTGGACTGCCAGGGATCCCTGCTGTGTTAATCCTATGGGTCGTTAGTCAATGCAGAAATACCTTAAACGTGCCTCAAACTAGCCCAGAACATACCCAGCACATACCCAGCACATACCCAGAATGTAACCCGGCTAGTTTACAGCAAATGTTAGAATAAACGTTGCCTCTACTGTATATAGCATAATACTGTAAGGGAGTTGGAGAGTACAAAATGCTGTGCTAAATGAGAGCTTCAGAGGAATAAGATGAAAGTAACAAATAAGTGAAAGACAGGAAGGTACATTTTTTTTAAAAATATTTAAAACAAATACTATAACAGTACAATGTAACCACAATACTGATTGTCTTATTGACAGCTTCCAATGACAATCCGCTGCAGTAAATAAATCCCTACTTACTAGACATAAGTTGGATAAGCGCGGTGGATAATCAGAGAGTATCCCCTCTCATACAAGTCAGGATAGCCCGACAGTCCGTGTGGTGTGCAGAATGGCCATGATGATTTGTGTGGAAGGGTCCTCGCCAATGCACTGCAAGGGGCCCCAGCCTTTTTAAGGTGCAGAATAAGGGTTTCAAATCAGCAACCTTCCCAGTTCCGAACAGATTCTGCTAGGTATTTTCAGCGTTGCAAAACATTCAATTTGAAGATGTGCCAAAATACTGTATGTGCTTCGGAGACAGCAACGAAGAAAACGGAACTGAGGTGAATAAACTGCAGCCTAGAACTCTGGGCCTCCTTCTTCCTCGCCCTTTCTCCATCTTGCATCTGCTTCTTCTCAGAATCCTGTTGCCATCATAGTGCTATTCTGTAAGAGGAAGTTAAGCCAAAGCTCAGGATTAATAAAGTTGTTGTAAAACTTAATAAGGAAGAAAAGCACAAGGGCCTGGAGATATGTATTAAAGAGTCCTTAGTTCAAAGCGTGTACATTTCTGGAATGCATTGTATGTATATATCAAAGAAAACCAGACCATTTATTTAACATCAATCACAAAGATTTGAGCCCTTAAAATATTGTTGCTACTGGATTAATTTGGAGCAATAAGGGCTGCACCTTTAAACCACCATTTTAGATTCCCCCCTCTCAGCAGCTACAGTGAAAATAGCAGAAGAACAAATTAGATGGAACATGGCGCCTCCTCAGACTAAACCATTTTAATTTTTATTTCAGCCACATGTAGGATATGAATTAAAATTTTAGTACTAATAAATGTGGTGGGCTACAATTAATTCCCCTCTTTTAGGATACATGGAGTAAATAGGCTTGATTTGACTACAGTACTGATTGTAATCTTATCACATTTGTTGATCAAAGCATCCCACTTGTAAGTATTTAAAGGACTAATTTCCTGTGTGAAGAAATAGAAGAGTGCAACTTAACAGAAAAAGAATGGTAATGAGGCTGTGAGGCCTTTCACCCCATGTTTAGCACCAAAGAGAAAAGAAGACTGCATTAAAAAATGGTAAATGTATTTTGTTTAATGTCATAACAAATATTTTTAAATAACGGATCAATTGTGCTTAGTACAAGTGGCCCAGTCACAAATGCAGTGGTTTCCAACCTTTTTTGGTTAGGGAACTCCAAGGAACATTCTGAGGAACCCCCAACCGTCTCCAATAGCAACTTTGTGATCAGATGCATTGTTAGGAACCCCAACCCTCTCTAATAGTGCGTCTGAGATCAGATGCATTGTAAGGAACCCCAACCCTCTCTAATAGCGGGCCTGAGATCAGATGCATTGTTAGGAACCCCAACCCTCTCTAATAGTGCGTCTGAGATCAGATGCATTGTAAGGAACCCCAACCCTCTCTAATAGCGAGACTAATATTAGATGCATTGTTAGGAACCCCAACCCTCTCTAATAGCGCGTCTGAGATCAGATGCAGTGCAAATTCTTCTGTATTTGATACAATTTTTAAATGACCTGAAAATTGAAGGGAACCCTTTAGATTAGAGGTTCATAGGAACCCTGGTTGAAAAACACTGTACTAAAGAAAGAATAGATAATGTCACCCGTCCATGGTTTTCCAACTTCAGATACTATAATTTCAAAACCACTGAATTTCACCTAATCAATACAGTCAGCATAACCAAAATAAATATGGAACACTCATAATTACTCTGTCATGCTTTGTATGTGACAGATCAAAAGAATCATCATTTTGTTCAGCTAAGCTGATGCATTACTTAAAATGTTAGCTTTGTATTCATGATATTTGTAATTATGTTGAACACTTGAGACTTTAAAATCCTCCATTGATGTAATCTGTAGAAGAAAAAAAATACTTTGTTTCAATTTAGCACATATGAAATGTGAACGTATTTTACTACATACTACACGCAAAGAGATGCAAACATATATCAGCAAAATGATAGATCAGATGGAGCTGTCACATACTTTAAATTGAGATTTGTCTTATCTTCTTCATGAATATGCTTATATTACATAGAATGTTGGTCCAGTTTTTTGGGGGGTATAAGTACTCTTGATAAGAAGAAAAAAAGAACTAAATAGGGTCAGTTTTATACACATATATGCACTTTTCACCAACACTCATCTCTTAACCCCTCCTACACTACTTTAAATCTTTATGTCCCAACATTACAGCATATGCATGCAAACAAAACCATGGAATCTGCTGACACACACAAATTACATCACCATCAGCTGCATGGCATTGGAAATTGTGAAGTGAAAGAAAAAGGCCCCGAACGCCTGAATATTTACCACAGCCCATTTCTGTAATATGCGGTGGTGTTTTTCACATTTCATACATATTTTGTCCTTGTCAATATTATAATTGGAAGTTAAATGTGGAAATGACATGGCATTGCTGCAAGGTAAAACAAATAAATAGCACAGTAAGGAGCATGAGAGCAGCTAAGTTGACTTTAGACATAGACAAAGTAAGGTTCAAAATAATCTAACCCCTTGCAGAAAATGTTCAGCAGTGAAGAGGTGATGTTGCAGCAGCCACGTTGTGGGAAATATTAAACATTCTTATAGATATTATAATGGAAGTCTATGTCTGTTTAGGGCAGTTCTAAGAGTTATGTTAAAGTATGATAACTTAAGACTTGAACCACATCACATACAATGAATATTACTCCACTACTGAAGCCCCTGTCAAGTGAACTGGAACTTTACTTTATCATAAACTGTATTCATTGCAAGTTGGACAAAAGTCAACATTTTAACTAATTTGGTACTTTATTGACTGGTCTCTCATACTCTGAAGGGGCTTAAAAACCAAAAAATTGTACCACTGTCTTAATAGAGGCAGATAAGCTTATAATGGATAAAATCTTGTTATAAATCTTTGTTGGCTCCATCAGAGGAATAGTAAACTACTTCAGTTACAAACAAAAAGAGAAACCGGCGCCTTACAAGTCCAATCCTGTGAATTGGAAGTCCAATAGTGAAGAAAAGTGTCCCAATAATATAGACCCTTCTGATCCTTGAGTGCCAGATGGTCTAATGTGGCTTCCGCTATGGGTGTCATGATATGTGGAAAAAACACAAACAAAATTATAGTGCAATATGCCAACAAATGTTGCCCTAAGACTGACACACATACAGATACAAACAAATCACTTATACAACAAATAAGACAAACAATACGAGACAAGACACTACCCAACAAATATGACAAACAATAGCAAGGCTGAAATTAATAAAAGCTCATTTAATTAGATATAAAACAACATAAAATAGTGAATATGCGGATGACTGAGAGACCGCTGGTCCGGAGGGTCTAAAACCAGGACCCTACTCACAGAAAGTAAGCAGGCAGTGGAAGTTGGTCATGGAACGGTAAATGCTCTCCCTCCGGTCACACAGTGGAGCGCTTCTTGAATACACTCCTATGGTTCCCCGCGTCTCTGGGGCGGATGCTCCGTCACTGGGGGGCGGATCTTGCGGTTGAATACTCCTTCCGTCTCCGACTCGCATCTGCCACGCTGCTCTCGTCACTCCATCAAATGAACTTTGAATTTTGCCCTACGCGTTTCGTGCGCTTGCGCACACTTCTTCAGGGAATAATAGTGATGTTGATAGTTCGTGGTATATATATCATAGCTGTGATTTTGATTGGCTAATCAATTATGCCAAAATTTTATCACAGCAATTACCACTAATAATACATCGATCAATTCTAACAACATTTTGACAGCCTTACAATAAACATAACATTTAAAACAATACATTACAATAAACAAGAAACAAAAAACAAAAATCAATGAATTGGATATAATGCCAGAGACTTAATCCGGTCATAATATATATCAGACTCTCCTCATTTACAAAAAAGCCCCCAAATCGAAGTCTATGTTCAGGCCATTTGGAGAGAGTGTCCTAAGCTCATAAATCCAGTATGCCTCTCGCATACTGGTTTGTTCTAATCTATTTCCTCCTCTTCAATTGGCCTGAACGACCTCTATTGCTTGACATAGCAATTCTGTGGGATTTTTATTATGGCACATGAGGAAATGATGTGAGACACTGTGAGTGACCAATCCCTTCCTGATATTATATATGTGCTGACGAAGTTGAGACATTAGGGGGTCTGACGTAACAGCATTAGGGTCAAAGCAGCCATTTTTTTTGATTGTTTTTAGTCCGCCATCTTGTCTTTGTGAGTTTTAATGTCATCTTTCTATGTGAAGAAATCTGTGTGAAAGAGAGAATGGAATGTTTTCGCTCCTAGCTGACTTTATTGATCTTTCCTCATCCAATCAGCTTCAAAATGAAAGTGTAAACAGGCCAGATATTATGAGAAGCCTGTAAGATAAGCTCAGTTTCTCATACAATGTGCCAAGTGGCAGAACTGACATCACATTTAACCCCATAATGATTTTTAGCTTACATACAGTTATACAGTATTATTATGTATTACAAAATGACATCAGCTTTAGTATTGTTATGTATTACAAAATGAGGTAATATTTAGTGACGTGCAAGGCCCCCCATAAAGGGGTGGAGCTTTAGGTTTTAAGGTATAAATATATGGCATACCGTGTTATCTGGGGGGGGGGGGAGCTTTTTGTTTTGAAGCTGTCTCCGCTGTGTGCACCTGAAATAAACTCATTTGATAACTGAATCTTTGTTGTAACATTTTTGCAGCTTTTACAGAGCTCATATATTCTCCTCTGAAATTTTCTCCCTGTCCTGCCTATATATTGCAAGCCACAAGGACATTGAAGCAAATATATAACGAACATTGAGTGACGATTAATGAACGACTTAATGGGATACGATTTGGAGGTTACATTAGATTTAAAAGTCTTATTATTGCCACTATAAGAGCATGCTAGTCATTTGGCACAAGTATAAAAGCCTTTGTTATTCCCAACCTGTTTCTGCCTTCGATGGTCAAGTGGACAACTTGGGGCCAATTTAGATTTTAGATTCATGGCCTTAGTGAATATAATATTTGGTTTCTGGGGAAGAATTTTGGCCAGAGTATTATCTCTAAGTAGAATTGGCCAATATTTGTTTAAAATATGTCTTATTTTAGGTGCCATCTCGTTGTACTGAGTCACAAACGAGACCGTACGATTGCACTTGTTCACTGATTTTTTTTCTTATATTCAAGCAGTGTATCTCTTTCTATATCATTAACCTGTTTTAAAGCTTCATCTATAAGATTCTCAGGATATTGTCTCTTGATGAATTTGCATTTCAACTCTTCGGCCTGAGTTGCAAATGTCCCTTTATCTGAGCAGTTGCGTTTAAGGCGCACAAATTGACCCTTTGGAATATTCCTTAACCATTGAGGGTTATGTTGACTATCTGCCCTCAGGTAGTTATTTGCTTGTACTGGTTTGAAGAATGTTTTCGTATGAATTGTATTGTTTTTTATGTGTATATGAAGATCCAAAAAATCTATGTGATCTGTATTGTGATGACATGTAAATTTTAGATTCCTATCATTATAATTCAGATATGTGAAAAAAGTGTCAAGCTGGGCCTGACTGCCCGACCATATGAACACCACATCATCGATGTAGCGCTTCCAGGGCACCAGGTTTGCCCAAGTGGACAGTTGTTCCAGATGTAATCTACCTCCCAACTGTCCATAAATAAATTTGCATAACTTGGGGCAAACCTGGTGCCCATCGCAGTACCACATACCTGAATATAATACTGTGATTTAAATGTAAAATAATTGTGTGTTAAAATATAACGAATACTATCCACCAAAAAATTATTTTTAACTAATGAAAAATTACAATCTGTTTCCATCTTGCGAGACACTGCTATTCAGCCCAGCTCATGATCGATGACAGTATATAAAGATGTTACATCTGCCGTGACTAGTATATAGCCAGGCTGCCATTGTAATCCTCTCAGGATTTGCAGTACATGAGTTGTGTCTCGCAAATAGGATTTAACCTGAGTGACAATCGGCTGGAGATGGTGATCAATGAATTGAGATAAATTAGATGAAAAAAAAGATAATATTCCTGAAATAATAGGTCTCCCAGGTGGTGAAGTCACGTGCTTGTGGATTTTTGGTATAAAATAAAATAAAGGGGTGCGTGGAAATTGAATGGATAAATAATGTACCTCTTCCTGCGTGATGGCCCCATTGTTCAAACCAGTAGTGAGCAAAGTGTTTAACTCTATCTTGAATTGTTCCAAAGGGTCATTTGTAAGGGGAAGGTATGTGGCTGTGTCGTTTAATAATCTCATGGATTCCTGCATATAATAACACTTGTCCATCACCACTATACCGCCTCCCTTATCTTCTGATTTGATGACTATAGAGTCATTGTTCTCCAATCCTTGTAATGCTTCCTTTTCCTGAATATTAAAATTATCGTGTCTGATCTTGTATGTCCGACTTGATTTCTCTAAATCCATAGTAACCATCTCTACAAATGAGCTGACCAGATGTCCTTGCGAGAATTTAGGATAAAACGTGGACTTCTTTTTGAATTTTTTTGAAGAAGAATCAAATATAGTCGCCTCTCCATTCAAATCGGTTTGATTGGATATAGCATCTCGAGCAAAATATTTTTTCAGAGCTAACTTTCTGGCAAATTTGTGAACATCTATGAATAAATTGAAACTATTTGGCCCACAAACAGGAGCAAAGGTTAAACCCTTACCCAATACCCTTTTTTCAATATTAGTAAGTGAATGTTTACTGATATTAAATACATTTGGGTAATCGGTCTTCTTTTTTAATCGATTTCTACTATTACCTCCTCTTCTTCCTCTGACCCTGTTTTTCTTTTCTTGTGATTTGAGGGTGGCCGAGAATCTATGTGGGGTTTTACAATCTCTATTTATGGGAAAATATGCTCCCTTTATTTCCTCCATTCTAAAAAAGAAAAGCTGGGTTTATTCCCTGGGGTAGGAAGAGGTGTATATGAAACACTTTCTGCCTCACTTTCTGATCCTATATCTGATACTATGGTGTATCTATTGCTAATAGCAATAGGTGCTTGTTGGGCATTGTTAATGCATCATAACGTTCTTTTGCCCTCTTTTGCTATAAATAGAGGCTTCAATCATGTACAGGGAGTTTGACAGGTATAATTGGAGTAGGGACCAAAATCTGGTTGCTTGATCTTTTTGACCCACTATTGACTCTATTCGGTATTGGTTTACCCCTACTTGCTTTTGATTCTTTTGTCCCTGTTTGAGAATTCCCATGTTTTTGTTCTGGCTTTTTAGTTTGGCTATCTTTAGATTTCTTATTCCAATTTCTTTGACAGCCTGTATCGTAGTCATGTTTGTCCCTGAAAAACTTTGTTTGCTTTGTTTGAACTATTTCCAATTCTATTTGATCTAGCCTCTTTTAATAACTGTCTCTAGTTCAAGTAGTTCTTTATTCTCTTTGAACTGATCAAGTTTTATCTTCATATCTGAGATCTGATCATCCAAATGTATCAAGGATTTTCTACGCTGATGTACCAATAACTTCATCAGAGCGAATGAGCATTGATCTAAAATCTCATTCCACTCTTTCATGAAGATTTCATTGTGTGTGTCAGTAGTGGGTATCTTTAAGATTCTTAGACCTCTGGGAATACGATGATTCTCCAGATACTTGCTCAGTGTGGTGACCTCCCACCATTGTCTACTTTCTAGTGTAAGTGTTTTCTCCAACTGGGCAAGTATCGGATAAAAATCTGCCGTCATATTTTCAGTCATATGTACTGAATTAGGGTCATTAAAGATATGGTCAATATTGACATTCCTACGTGATCTCAATTGAAATAGAAAACTCATAATGTGTAAATACAATTATTCAAAATAAGTGAAAAATATTATCATAAAAGAATAAGCAGCTAAACACCAAATGTACAAAACAGATAGACAGAAAAAAAGAAGGTATATAATAAGCGCTAAAGAATTATAAGTGATATACCTTTAAAATATGCCCCTCAATGGTAGGCTAGGCTGCCTGGTGACAATACTGAATATAGGATACAAATCAGAATATAGGATACAAACAAAAAGAGAAACCGGTGCCTTACAAGTCCAATCCTGTGAATTGGAAGTCCAATCGTGAAGAAAAGTGTCCCAATAATATAGACCCTTCTGATCCTTGAGTGCCAGATGGTCTAATGTGGCTTCCGCCGTGGGTTTCGTGATATGTGGAAAAAACACAAACAAAATTATAGTGCAATATGCCAACAAATATTGCCTAAGACTGACACACATACAGATACAAACAAATCACTTATACAACAAATAAGACAAACAATACGAGACAAGACACTACCCAACAAATATGACAAACAATAGCAAGGCTGAAATTAATAAAAGCTAAATTAATAAGAGATAAAACAACATAAAATAGTGAATATGCGGATGACTGAGTGACCGCCGGTCCGGAGGGTCTAAAACCAGGACCCTACTCACAAAAATGTAGAAGTAAGCAGGCAGTGGAAGTCGGTCATGGAACGGTAAATGCTCTCCCTCCGGTCACACAGTGGAGCGCTTCTTGAATACACTCCTGTGGTTCCCCGCGTCTCTGGGGCGGATGCTCCGTCACTGGGGGGCGAACCTTGCGGTTGAATACTCCTTCCGTCTCCGACTCGCGTCTGCCACGCTGCTCTCGTCACTCCGTCAAATGAACTTTGAACTTTGCCCTAAGCGTTTCGAGCGCTTGCGCACACTTCTTCAGGGGAAATAATAGTGATGTTGATAGTTCGTGGTATATATATCATAGCTGTGATTTTGACATAAGTGATTAGCCAATCAAAATCACATATGGAGTGTATTCAAGAAGCGCTCCACTGTGTGACCGGAGGGAGAGCATTTACCGTTCCATGACCGACTTCCACTGCCTGCTTACTTCTACATTTCTGTGAGTAGGGTCCTGGTTTTAGACCCTCCGGACCGGCGGTCTCTCAGTCATCCGCATATTCACTATTTTATTTATTTTTTATTGTTTTTTGAGAGAATGACATCGTATAACAAGTTTTAACATACATCTGTTACAACTTCACAATGTACAAAAAGAAGAAACATTAAACATTATATTACAACATAAATAGTATTCGTTGTCTTCTTTTCTTATATATTAACTTTCTTCTGTTAAATTCTACAAAACATTTGTTATTATTTTTTTTTCACATTTTAACAGCCTATTGAGGAAGCAGCCGCTTCCGGATATCTCTCTCTGAGAAAATCAAGGAAAGTGGAGAGAAAAGCAAGAAAGAAGAGGGAGAGGGGGGAGGGAGAGGAGAAATGAGAGGAGGGAGGGGGGTGGCTTATTAACTCCAGTCTCGTGTGGCCTCTTTGTTTTATTGTTAATTGTCTGGCCATACTGACCAAACCTTATGGAATTTATCCATCTTTTGACCCAGCTGTGCCGAGAGGAGTTCCATTAATAATATTTCCCTGACACGTCTCAATACTGTCTGCTTAGAGGGGGCGTTTATTTTTTTCCATGCCGCGGCTACCGAGCAGCGAGCTGCTGTGAGGACGTGGCTTATCATTTTGTTCTCTTGGGTTTGTAGACCCTCTATTGGTTTAGCCAGCACCAGGACCAGCGGGTCCACCTCTATCTCTACTCCCAGGAGCTCTCGCATCATTATTTGCATCATGATCCAGAACCCCTGAATTTTTGGGCAATTCCACCAGATATGAGCCATGTCTCCTTTTTGTCCACATCCTCTCCAACACAAATCTGAGGACCCGGGGAAAATCTGACTCGGCCTATTTGGGGTTAGGTACCAATGAAACAGAATTTTGTATATGTTTTCTTTTATAGTTGTGCAAATTGATGTTTTAGAGGCCGCTTCCCAGATATCCTCCCAGTCATCTCTGTCTAAGTCTAGGTTTAAGTCTTCTGCCCATTTTAGTATGTAGCTATGCTTAGATTGTACAAACACAAAATAAGTGTCCCTGGCGCTAATGATAAAGTCCAAGATACCGTAGTCCAATTTAGACAGTCTGAGATAAGAGACTTCTCTGGATAGGTAGATGGACTGACGAAAAAGTTCCAGGTGGGTGGGGGTGTCCTTGGGGTTAAATCCACAATGATTCTGAAATAACAGAAACAAAACGACACACCAATTGCGCAGTATGTAAGAGTCACAAACCCCTATCTAGAAATACAAAAACCCTACTTACAAGATAATATCTTGTTGGTACAAGGGAGAGAATCTGTACTTGCGTCCCGTCTTCAACACGGTAATCCACGGACCCCACGTGATCTAACGCGTTGCTCCTTCCCTTGGGATGACGATTGCACTCACAGGTAAACCAGGTACAGCACCCCCATGGATAAGGGAATAGGACACAATATGGTGTAGTACGTAATACATTTTAATACAAATAGTTAAAAACACACAAACTACCCGCACTTACAATGTATGGGGGATAGGTACACGACTCACGGATGCCGTCCGCAACCTGATAGCAGCCCGATCAGCATATGGAGAGACTCACTAAACGCAACACCCGCTACCAGCGATTCGAATAACATCAGCGATACAGGACGCTCTCCTAGCATCAGGGAACTGAAGCTTTTATTTCACTCTTCACTATATGGTTAATAATCACGTGAATTCACATTTGTTTATTTCCCAATTGATATTGGTGTAGGTTAGCGCTTGTAGTGTTTGCCTAGTTTTTTGTTCCAATACCCCCACAGCAGCAGACCACACCCTTAAAATGGCACTGTTCACCAATAGAGCACTGAGAGGGCACAATTTAGAAGTTTTTTTTAATGACACCAATGATCCTATGGATCCAGATAAAGAAAGCCTGGATACTCAGTTCTCCAAATTAGAAAAATTGCTAACACAAGAGATGAGACAAATCTGGGAAACCTTTACGCTCAAAAAATATCTTGCGAATAAGAGGATACCTAGAGGACTCAGAGTTTTAAAGCCTCCAACATCAGATTTTGATGATGAAGATTTTTTAAAAGAATGGAATTGTATATTGGACACATGTTCAGTTAACCTTATGCAACTCCTTATCAAACATAGAGCCGCTACAATGGAAGTTCTGGATGGGGAAATCAATATAATTAAAGAACAATTGGAACCCTTCATAGAACTACCAGAATATAAAAGCCTAGAAGATAAGGCATCTTTAAGAATAGACAAAATAGAGAAAGAGGTTAAACTTATTAAACATAAAACGTTTGTAAGGGATAAACGAGATTATGATGAGAATAAACAAAGAAACTGGAAAACAGAAAAGACTATCACGATTAGTGAAGTAGATATGGGTGGACATGAGGTAGTTCAATCATCAGGTACCTCTAGAGATAGGATCGACTCTACTAAGAGTGAGAAATCAGATATTCATTTATTGGACAAAAAGGGAGATACACTCCCTAAACGGGATAATAATCCCATTGTACACTCCAATAAAGGTAAAAAGAAATCCACTAGACAAGATAGAGTCAATTCAAGAGGCACTAGGGGCCATCCAGATGAGCAACAACCCATGGAACATCACTATCGTGATAGATCTCCCATTGATAGACCCTATGGAGGTCATTATGAAACAAATCAAAGACACAATTCTTTTTTAGACCATCGTCAGGGTCGAGCACCACTACAGGAAAGATGGAGAGGTCCCAGGACCCAACCAGGCAGACAGGATCTAATAAGAACGGAAGGGAAAAGGTCAAGAATGGAAGATTCAGAGGGAAGAGAGGAGGGACAAGGAAGAGAAAGAGAAAGAAAAAGGTTAGACCAAGGGAGAGATTGGTAAAAAGCAATGTGTTTGATATTAGTAGTATCCCTCTCAAAAAAGTTGAACTAGATGTCTTGTTTCGGGGCCTTAATTTTGCTCCTGTCAATGGACCTAACATGTTTAACACCTTTGTTGATGTCTATAGGTTTTTGAGAAAGATCACTCTAAAAAAATACTATATGAAGGATGCAGTGAGCAGAGTGGTCATTTTGCCCAGTCTTACCAACCCAGTAACTAAACCCCCACTCACACCCTTCAAAAGGCCATCTACCTTCTATCCTAAAGGAATGAAGGGCAGTTTTGTGGACACTTTTGCAGAGATGGTAATCTCAGATCTAGAAGCAGCTAGAATAGATTTTAAATGCCATAGACAAAATCTTAGCAAAGAAGAAAAAGAAGCTGTTAAATCCCTTGAGCGTAATACCAAATTAGTTATTAAGGTGGCCGACAAAGGGGGAGGGGTGGTTGTGATGAATTCCTCCTACTATGAGGAGCCACTGTGACGTTCGTGAGGATTTGGCCCGGGATTAAAGGGGTTACACCCCAATTGGCCACCCTCTAACCTCACCAGGGAGACAAGGGGTTAACTGGGCTGAGGTCCAGAAATGTGATTTAACCCTTGTTATAACATGAAAATGTATATTCCCCTGTTCCCCTGTTTCATTGTAATATCTGGTTTAATCAGTGTCTGCATCACACACACACTGGGATCCATCCAGGAGTGCAAGGGTTAATAATTCATTAGTGATTATAGCCCTTTGTGTAATTTTCTTTGCAGGGACAGAAATCAGAGGAAATTCCTTTGGCCATAAGATAGCAGATGGTCAAGGGAAGCGTCCCAATGTCTAGAATTTAAGCGCTGTTCAAAGGAGTTTATCACCTACACTGTTTACAGGAGGGCGGAGATGATTCAAACCAGAGCAGGCTTTGAGTGTCCCATTTCACACCTTACAACAAAAGGTATCCTGCAAGAGTAATCTAAAACCAGATGACAAATGTCCCCCACACCCAGGGGTCCCTGCTTCAAAGGATTTATTGATGGGGGCAAGGGGTGGGGCTACCCAAGGAGATAATCAGAATGGGTGACCTTATTAAATATAAGAATATTATAATATGTCCTTGGCTGAACATGCTAAGAGTTACATATGTGTATTCGTGGGACTTACCCGCAACTAACGGTTACAAACACCTGATGTTTAGCCGGTTCGAACAGACAGATATTAATATCTCTCTTAATTTTAATATTACACGGTAATATTTGGTCTCATTGGGAGCGTCAGGCGTGACGGAATGTATTAATATGTCTCGCATGCCAGTAAGTACAGCTAAACTGAAGTTATGAAGTTATTTAGATAGGGAAAAGCCGTTTTTAAACGTCGTGGGGTGGCAGGAGTTTTACTCTGAGGAAAACTGTCAACTTCACCGCTGATTTATGAGAGGGGCTGGGTTTAGGTGGTGTTCAAAGGGAAATAATTGTATAAGAACCAGGCTCAGCCTAGGGCTATTGTTCTTTCATGTTCTCATGTCTTCATGCAAAGACTTCATGCTGCATGTTTTTAAATGTCTTCATGCAAAGTCTGCATGCAAGGTCTTTTCATGGCTTTTCGTGTCTTGGAATGATGAGGATTGCAGTATGAACCGCCAGTCCAGATGTGACTGTTTCATCATTTCCATCTTTAAGTAAGTGTCTATATTTTGACTGTTATTTGTACATTTTGTGTGTTCACATTTATCAAGGAATAAATTATATTTTATCATATCTAAGTCTCGTCCCAGTTCAAACCCAGTTATATATTTTATATATTTTTTTGGTGTATTATTAATAGCCTGTCACAAAGCTCCCGTCACAGGCTTATTAATAAAACTGGTAGCAGCGGTGGGATTGAACTGGACCTGTATTACTAGTGTTCTGCGGGATACTGTAATATAGTGGGAACTTGATGGTAATTGCAAGTTCCTGGGACTAAAGATATTGAACACACAGTGTACAACATATAACACAAGATATGGCACCTCCTCACTGTTCCCCTACTTGTGAGAAGCATTGCCTCCAGAACCAAAGTGCCGGCCATCCGTCTGACTGGAGCCGGGCACCGAGACCGGAGGAATGCATCAAGTCGGCGCGGGGACCAGCAGCCAGCAAGGCTGAGAAAGAGACAGCAATCGGTGAGCATGAAACCCGGCAGGCTGAGCAAAGATCCACAGCTGCAGCTGCTGTAACCATCAAACCGCCCGGAGAGCAGGGAATGGACCCAGCTCCGGGACGGCAGAGACTTGTGGAGGGAGCGGGTGATCACGGAGACCCCGAGAGTTTTACAGCCGGAGAGGTAACGGCCGCTGCGGTGGCCAGCCCATTTTCCCTGGAAGAGCTTTCACTGTTGTCTGCGTGGGAAGGGATGTGGTCCCAGGCGGAGTGGAACGAGCTCCTGGGAATGGCATTGTCCCGACCAACTTACCCCTTCCCAGAGCCCAGCGCTCAAGCAACTCCGCTCTGGACTCCGTTGCCCCTTGCTGGGGTTAGTCCACCAGTGGCGGAGAAGCACCGGCAGCCGCTGCGGCACTGGCACCAAACGGGCCACAATAATGCCCAGTGCCCTGACCGTGTGCAGTCGGGCGAAGAAGCCCCTCAGGGCCAGCGCTCACGAGCTGCGGCAAAGATGACCGAGTTAGCGGCATCCTCTGATGGCTCCCGCCCAGCCGGGGCGACAACCCTCCTCGGGACGTCTCCTGGAGAACCTGGACGGGCTGCATCAGCAACAGCGCCGGAGAGCGGTGGCCATCCACCTGATCCCGGCGGAGAACCGGCGGCGGCGGAGAAGAAGCCGCCACTCCGGCATCCTGCCGGCTGCAATTTTATTTTGGGGAGGGTTGGGGTGTGTGGGAGGTGGGTGTTTCACATGGTTTGGCGGAGTCGGCGATTCCCAGCGATGACCAGAGCCCCACAATCCACGCCGGCGACCCTGCATCAAAGCCAGGTACTGCTGCGGCAGCTACTTGGGGTTCACCCGTGGCGGCGGCTGAAGAGCTGTGATTCTGGCAAAGTGCCGGAGCCCTTTCTGAGTGGGGGGAGGGACAGGGTTTGCGGGAGGGGGTTATGTTACCAAGTTTGCATGGAGCTGTGTTTCTCCACAAAGACCTGGGACCCTTGTCCTGCACTGTTTTACCTGTGCCAAACCCGGGCGCTGTTGTGGCAGCGGCCCGTTGCTGCCTAGCCCAGATGGTGCTGGTGGTGGCCACACCAGTCCCCCTGCAATTGGGACCAACGAAGGCGGCGGTCTCTGCGGGGACCAGGGAGGTAAGCCAGACCACGTCGCAGACTGACGCTGACTTATTTTTCCCTATGACTGTACCCTGTTGTTTCACTATAGGGGTGACCGGGGGTGGCAGGAGATAGGGGCACCAGGGGAGGGGAAGGAAGGGCAGCTGGTAGGGCAGCCAGGCTTCCCCATTACCTGGGCAGAGCAGCAAGGGGACTCTCAGTTAAGAGCCCCACTGTTGCAGCCTTGCTATGGGCTGGAGGTACCAGGGGTTGTGGCACAGTTAGACCACCCCCAGATTACCTGCCAGCCAGGAGCTAAGGTGGGTGCATCTGCACTAGCAACCCTGTGCTCATACCCGGTAATGGGGAGACAGTGTCAGGGAGATGGCCTCACTCAGGTGTTCCTAGGATCCAGGCTAGGATTAGCTAGGGAGAAGCGGAGTGAGGGAAGGCTGCAGGTAGGTAGCCAGCATCAGTTCTCAGTGGCAGAAGAAGGGCTAGTGGTAGCCGGGGAGGGAAAGCAGCAGGTCTGGCAGCTAGAGTCCCCCATTACCCTGGCAGAGCCTCAGGGGGTGCCTCAGATCAGCAACCCCCTGTTGCAGCCTAGCTATGGGCTGGGGGTATCCTGGGCAGTGGCAAGCTTGTGCCACCCCAGGGATACCTGCCAGCCAAGAGCTAAGGCGGTTGCATCTGGAGAGGTGCCCCTGAGCTCGTCCCTGGTAAGGGGGAGACAAGGTCAGGGAGGTAGGTGCACTCAGGTAGCTCCAGTGTCTGGGTTAGGATTGCCCAGGGGGGAGAGGAGTGCAGGTGGGCTGCAGGTAGGTAAGCAGCAGGAGTCATCAGCAGGGGCTGAGGTGCTGGCCTAGGGGAGGCTAGGCAGGGAGACACCGTGGAGCAGGGGAAGAAAGTAGCTCAGTGGGGTGTCAGGCAGCTGGCAGAAGCTAGGGATGGGCTAGGTAGGCAGAAGGTCCCTTGTTCTGACTGGCCCCTGACAGATTCCCCAGGGTTCCCAAAGGAGGGGCTGTGGGTAGATAGGCAGCCAGGGAGGAGAGTCAGGAGTATGGCAGAGCAGCTACAGGTGGGCACAGAGCCAGGCAGGTAGGGTCCCTACAGGATAGTGACATAGCTCCTTCCCAGACTTGGTTGACAGGAAAGCGACGGTCTGTGCTGGATAGCTGGTCTCCTGCAGGTGCAGAAACATGCCAGTCTCTGGGCAGTGTGCAGCCTGGTCTGCAACGGGGCCCCTTCACCATGGACTTGGTTCACCAGGCACTGGGTGGGGGGCAGAGGGAGGCAAAGGAGAATGCCCGGCGGCCACGGTGGAGCCCTTCTCCATAGGATCTGGACTTTACAATCCACTGTGGCCAGGACAAGATATTGGACAATGCCGGAGGACAATTTTGCCAGGCCAACCCCTCAGGACTTATTGAGTGCTTCAAGGGTGCCAGTGGTATCCCAGTGCCAGGGGGAGGCAGCTGGGGTACCAGGCACCCCTTGAGCAGGGGAGGTGTGACGTTCGTGAGGATTTGGCCCAGGATTAAAGGGGTTACACCCCAATTGGCCACCCTCTAACCTCACCAGGGAGACAAGGGGTTAACTGGGCTGAGGTCCAGAAATGAGATTTAACCCTTGTTATAACATGAAAATGTATATTCCCCTGTTCCCCTGTTTCATTGTAATATCTGGTTTAATCAGTGTCTGCATCACACACACACTGGGATCCATCCGGGAGTGCAAGAGTTAATAATTCATTAGTGATTATAGCCTTTTGTGTAATTTTCTTTGCAGGGACAGAAATCAGAGGAAATTCCTTTGGCCATAAGATAGCAGATGGTCAAGGGAAGCGTCCCAATGTCTAGAATTTAAGCGCTGTTCAAAGGAGTTTATCACCTACACTGTTTACAGGAGGGCGGAGATGATTCAAACCAGAGCAGGCTTTCAGTGTCCCATTTAACACCTTACAACAAAAGGTATCCTGCAAGATTCATCTAAAACCAGATGACAAATGTCCCCCCCACCCAGGGGTCCCTGCTTCAAAGGATTTATTGATGGGGGCAAGGGGTGGGGCTACCCAAGGAGAAAATCAGAATGGGTGACCTTATTAAATATAAGAATATTATAATATGTCCTTGGCTGAACATGCTAAGAGTTACATATGTGTATTCGTGGGACTTACCCGCAACTAACGGTTACAAACACCTGATGTTTAGCCGGTTCGAACAGACAGATATTAATATCTCTCTTAATTTTAATATTACACGGTAATATTTGGTCTCATTGGGAGCGTCAGGCGTGACGGAATGTATTAATATGTCTCGCATGCCAGTAAGTCTCACTGAACTGAAGTTATAAAGTTATTTAGATAGGGAAAAGCCGTTTTTAAACGTCGTGGGGTGGGAGGAGTTTTACTCTGAGGAAAACTGTCAACTTCACCGCTGATTTATGAGAGGGGCTGGGTTTAGGTGGTGTTCAAAGGGAAATAATTGTATAAGAACCAGGCTCAGCATAGGGCTATTGTTCTTTCATGTCCTCATGTCTTCATGCAAAGGCTTCATGCTGCATGTTTTTAAATGTCTTCATGCAAAGTCTGCATGCAAGGTTTTTCATGGCTTTTCGTGTCTTGGAATGATGAAGATTGCTGTATGAACCGCCAGTCCAGATGTGACTGTTTCATCATTTCCATCTTTAAGTAAGTGTCTATATTTTGCCTGTTATTTGTACATTTCACCTTTATCAAGGAATAAATTATATTTTATCATATTTAAGTCTCGTCCCAGTTCAAACCCAGTTATATATATATATTTTATATATTTTTTTGGTGTATTATTAATAGCCTGTCACAAAGCTCCCGTCACAGTCACTGAGAATTTTGGGTGACAATACCACATATTTAAAATTAGAAACCAACCCAACCATCCCTTTTAAGGAGGAAATGTTGGCCTTTTTAGATCAGGGTCTTCGGGATGAAATTATTACAACACGAGAACTGGAATTCCTAACCATTGAGAAACCTAGGATTCCAGTGTTCTATTTCATCCCGAAGATCCATAAGAATCTCACAAGACCCCCGGTCGACCCATAATATCTGGAATACGTTCTCTTACTTCTAACCTTTCCCAATTTTTGGACTATCTCCTTCAAAATTATGTAGTTCAGGTCCCATCTTACTTAAGAGACACTTCACATGTGTTAACCCTCGTGCAAGAACTCGTCTGGATGGACAAGTTCTGTTGGGTCACATGTGACGTAGTCTCATTATATACTATAATTGACCATCAGATGGGGCTTAATGCCATCAGTAGAGTCCTTGAAAAAGATGTTGGGGTGGATGAGAAACTGAGACAGTTCATTATAGATGGGATCAAATGCATTCTGACCCACAATTTCTTCAGTTATAACCATGAGTTCTACCTCCAGACATGCGGCACCGAGTTATGCAAATTTGTTCATGTCCATCTGGGAGGAGGACCATATTTGGTCCTCCAACCCATTTAGTGCAAACCTGGTGCTCTGG
Source organism: Ascaphus truei (assembly GCF_040206685.1). Classification (NCBI taxonomy): domain Eukaryota; kingdom Metazoa; phylum Chordata; class Amphibia; order Anura; family Ascaphidae; genus Ascaphus; species Ascaphus truei. The sequence continues at coordinate 213,099,357 of NC_134485.1, read as the reverse complement.
AAGAAATACATCGATGATGTGCTGTGTGTCTGGAGGGGGTCATTTGATGAACTCGAACAGTTCCAGACATACCTCAACACTAATACGTGGAATTTAAAATTCACATTTAACCACAGTAGATCAAATATAAATTTCCTTGACCTTTCCCTTTATGTAGTTAACAATATCATTCACACCAAGACCTATCACAAAGAAGTCGATGCCAATACATATCTATTGGCATCTAGTCACCATCACCCCAAGTGGCTCCAGAATATTCCCAAAGGCCAAGCTTTGCGAATTAAGTGGAATTGTTCTGAAAACTCAATTTACCAACAACAGGTTAAGGACTTAAAAGATAAGTTTTTAGAACGGGAATATAATAGCCGCGAATTGGATTTGGCTATCTCTGAGGTCAATAAAATTGACAGAGCTACCTTAATTTCTAAGAAGGGCACTGTTCCTGTTTGTACAACACAGACTCAGTTCCCTTTTTTTATTACCCAGTACAGTGGTTTGGCTCCTGTCATATCTCAGATGATAAACAAACATTGGAGTATTCTCCTAAGAGATCCAATTCTCAAAACCTGTCTTCCTGATAAACCCAAAATTGTGTATAGAAGGGCTAGGAATTTAAAGTCCACCTTATCCCCTAGCTGTCCAATTGATGGTCGTAGGGATCGCCATGTCACTTGGCTTAATGATCTCAAAGGTTACTATACATGCCATAATTGCATTGGGTGTAAGTACAATATAAAGAGTAAATCATTCAAATCCAGTGTCACTGGGGTGAGTTTTGATATTGAGACATTTATAAATTGTAGAACCAATTTCTGTGTATATCTGCTACAATGCCCGTGCGGATTACAGTATGTAGGCCGTACTGGGAGGCCCCTTAAGCGACGATTTGCTGAACATGTTTATAACATTAAAAGGGGCCTTGAGACTCATAGTGTCTCTAATCATTTTAGACTCAAACATGATCGAAACCCAGAAGGCTTAATCTGCATGGGCATTGATAATCCTAAAGGTAGTTGGCGTGGGGGAGACAGATTGAACACAGTATCCAGACGCGAAAGCTACTGGATATATGTGTTAAAAACTCTGTCTCCCCTAGGTCTTAACATTGTATTCGATCTAGCAGCCTTTTTAAAAGAATCCTAAAAGTATATCCCATGCGTTCATATTGTTTGATATGCTAATCTTCATTCCATGATTTATTCCTTTTATTTTTTATTCTATTGTATCTTATTTGGTATTTAGTTTGTTCTGTTCAGTTTACCAATTGATACACAGTTTGACCCCACCAGCTTTCTGTCATTAGATCTCTGGTTTCTGTTTACATTGCTAGCTGTCCATCATCCCTTAGTACCTCCCCTTTGTGGTAAGGCTTTTTCAATTGGGCCTGTATTTAAAAGCTGTAGTCACTAAGCTCCGACATCCCCTGAGGAAGTGACGCAAAGTCATGAAACGCGTAGGGAGGAGGAGCTTAGTGTTTTGAGACTATTAAGCTTCTGCAGTTGCTTGACGCTAGGAGAGCGTCCTGTATCGCTGACGTAATTCGAATCGCTGGTAGCAGGTGTTGCATTTCGTGAGTCTCTCCATATGCTGATCGGGCTGCTATCAGGTTGCGGACGGCATCCGTGAGTCGTGTACCTATCCCCCATACATTGTGTGGGTAGTTTGTGTGTTTTTAACTATTTGTATTAAAGTGTATTACGTACTACACCATATTGTGTCCTATTCCCTTATCCATGGGGGTGCTGTACCTGGTTTACCTGTGAGTGCAATCGTCATCCCAAGGGAAGGAGCAACGCGTTAGATCACGTGGGGTCCGTGGATTACCGTGTTGAAGACGGGACGCAAGAACAGATTCTCTCCCCTGTACCAACAAGATATTATCTTGTAAGTAGGGTTTTTGTATTTCTAGATAGGGGTTTGTGACTCTTACATACTGCGCAATTGGTGTGCCTTTTGTTTCTGCTATTTCAGAATGATTGCGGATTTAACCCCAAGGACACCCCCACCCATCTGGAACTTTTTCGTCAGTCCATCTACCTATCCAGAGAAGTCTCTTATCTCAGACTGTCTAAATTGGACTACGGTATCTTGGACTTTATCATTAGCGCCGGGGACACTTATTTTGTGTTTGTATAATTGTTTAGCAGGTTTGGAATGATCTGTTTTATGTAGCTCCCCTTGGCAGCTTTTATTTCACTCTTCACTATATGGTTAATAATCACGTGAATTCACATTTGTTTATTTCCCAATTGATATTGGTGTAGGTTAGCGCTTGTAGTGGGTTAATCACCTTGTTTGTTTGCCATGCTTAGATTGTACCGCAGCTGACGCCAGGCCCAGATATAGCTCAGAAATCAGACCTTTGCAATAATAGCCTCTTCTGCATAATCTCTCAAATTTTATCATAGCAGCAAACGCTGTGTCTTTTGAGACTGTTTGTAGGTAATGTCAAATTTGTAGATAACCAAATACCGGTAAATTTGTAATTTTAGTTTTTTTCTCCAACTCTGGGAATGCAAGAATCTTATCTTTGGATACAAAATCATCAGCCATTACCAACCTTAGCTCTTTATATTTACTAAGTCACTTTGGGAGACAGCCTGGGATAAACTCAGGGTTGCTAAATATGGGGGTCATTAGAGTGGGGGACGATGCCAAATGATATTTCTCCTTATTTCTTGTCCATATCTTCCATGTACACCTCATTGCTCCCAGTTTTAATTTATCTGCTAGGCTCTCCCTTCCTCCCCCGGTCCAAAGGGTTGCCGGGAGAGAAAAGGGTCCTGCATACTGTAGGTAGACTCAATCCCTAGCCAGCAACTTGTAGTTGGGTCGTTGTTCCACATTATTACTTGTTTTAGTTGGGCCGCCAAATAGTATTTAGTGATATCCGGGACTCCCAGACCTCCGCAATCTTTTGGAGCTAGCAAAATTGTTCTAGCAACCCTTGGTATTTTGTTTTTCCAGATGAATATATTCACTATTTTATGTTGTTTTATCTCTTATTAAATTAGCTTTTGTTAATTTCAGCCTTGCTATTGTTTGTCATATTTGTTGGGTAGTGTCTTGTCTCGTATTGTTTGTCTTTTTTGTTGTATAAGTGATTTGTTTGTATCTGTATGTGTGTCTGTCTTAGGGCAACATTTGTTGGCATATTGCACTATAATTTTGTTTGTGTTTTTTCCACATATCACGAAACCCACGGCGGAAGCCACATTTGACCATCTGGCACTCAAGGATCAGAAGGGTCTATATTATTGGGACACTTTTCTTCACTATTGGACTTCCAATTCACAGGATTGGACTTGTAAGGCGCCGGTTTCTCTTTTTGTTTGTATCCTATATTCTGATTTGTACTATCAGTATTGTCACCAGGCAGCCTAGCCTACCATTGAGGGGCATATTTTAAAGGTATATCACTTATAATTATTTAGTGCTTATTATACACCTTCCTTTTTTCTGACTATCTGTTTTGTACATTTGGTGTTTAGCTGCTTATTCTTTTATGATAATATTTTTCACTTATTTTGAATAATCGTATTTACACATTATGAGTTCTCTATTTCAATTGAGATCACGTACGAATGTCAATATTGACCATATCTTTAATGACCCTAATTCAGTACATATTACTGAAAATATGACGGCAGATTTTTATCCGATACTTGCCCAGTTGGAGAAAACACTCACACTAGAAAGTAGACAATGGTGGGAGATCACCACACTGAGCAAGTATCTGGAGAATCATCGTATTCCCAGAGGTCTAAGAATCTTAAAGATACCCACTACTGACACACACAATGAAATCTTCATGAAAGAGTGGAATGAGATTTTAGATCAATGCTCATTCGCTCTGATGAAGTTATTGGTACATCAGCGTAGAAAATCTTTGATACATTTGAATGATCAGATCTCAGATATGAAGATAAAACTTTATCAGTTCAAAGAGAATAAAGAACTACTTGAACTAGAGCCAGTTATTAAAAAAAGGCTAGATCAAATAGAATTGGAAATAGTTCAAACAAAGCAAACAAAGTTTTTCAGGGACAAACATGACTACGATACAGGCTGTCAAACAAATTAGAATAAGAAATCTAAAGATAGCCAAACTAAAAAGCCAGAACAAAAACATGGGAATTCTCAAACAGGGACAAAAGAATCAAAAGCAAGTAGGGGTAAACCAATACCGAATAGAGTCAATAGTGGGCCAAAAAGATCAAGCAACCAGATTTTGGTCCCTACTCCAATTATACCTGTCAAAGTACCTGTACATGATAGAAACCTCTATTTACAGCAAAAGAGGGCAAAAGAACGTTATGACGCATTAACAGTGCCCCAACAAGCACCTATTGCTATTAGCAATAGATACACCATACTATCAGATATAGGATCAGAAAGTGAGGCAGAAAGTGTTTCATATACACCTCTTCCTACCCCAGGGAATAAACCCAGCTTTTCTTTTTTAGAATGGAGGAAAGAAAGGGAGCATATTTTCCCAGAAGTAGAGATTGTGAAACCCCACATAGATTCTCGGCCACCCTCAAATCACAAGAAAAGAAAAACAGGGTCAGAGGAAGAAGAGGAGGTATTAGTAGAAATCGATTAAAAAAGAAGACCGATTACCCAAATGTATTTCATATCAGTAAACATTCACTTACTAATATTGAAAAAAGGGTATTGGGTAAGGGTTTAACCTTTGCTCCTGTTTGTGTCGGGGATACAGGGGCATGAACACCAAGCAAATTATGTATCCCCGCTATGTCAGTCTCTATCTTCTCCATTCGTCGATCCATCTTCTCCATCCGTTGATTCATCTTCTCCATCTGTTGATCCATATTTAGCATGGTCTCTAAAAGCAGATCTATCTTTACCAGCGCAGTAGAGTTCCCGGGGATATACACACTTAACCCATTCAGCATGCGGTTTAACGAGCTGGTTCTTGTGCATGGCGTGCTGTGGACATCTGGGTGGATGGGTGCTACGGAGGATGAGATGGGGGTTCCCTGGAGAGAAGCGGCAGCGTCGTTGAAGATGGATGGAGGAGGTGACCTGTGGATTTCCGGGAGAGAAGCAGCAGCGTTGTCGAAGAGTGATGGAGAAAGCGACCTTTGGATTTCCGGGCGAGAAGCGGCAGAGTTGTCTAAGCGTAATGGAGAAAGTGACCCGTTGATTTCAGAGGCACCAGCGGCAGCGTCGTCGAAGAGCAGTGGAGAAGATGGGCTGTGGGTTTCCGGGAGAGCGGCGGGAGCGTCGTGGACGAGTAGTGGAGAAGAGGGGCTGTAGATTTCCGGGAGAACAGCGGCAGAGTCGTCGAAGCGTAATCGAGGAAGTGGCCTGCGGGTTCAATGGGTTGGCTGCCATGTGTTTTGCCATGAGTGTACATCACCAAATTTCTTCTTGACATAATAAGGCTTACGTGTATTAAAGCTGCAGTTCAGTCTTTTTTTTTTTTTTACTTCAATAGTTTCATGTGGGCAATCTCTAATTACCTAAAGAACTGCATAGCTGCCGGTCAATTCGTTCTCCGTCTATTGATCGGCAAAGTTTGGCGACATCTTTAAATATGGGGAATGTAAATCGTTGCTATAGGAACAAGCATGCTTGTTAAAATAGAATACAAGAAAATTGGTCTTTCAAAGTTGTTGTTTTTTAAAACAGAAAATGCTAAAAGTATTTTTTCTTACTACAGAAATGATTTATTAAAAAAAACACACATGCAGGATATTGCCTGAACTGTAGCTTTAAAACCCTTAGCCTTTGGGGTCAGCAGAAGGTTTTCTTTATTAGCCTTAGCCTGTCGCTTTGGCCTTGGCTTGGGAACGGCTGCCGCCTTTCACTTTTTCTGTGTGATAGGCATGGCAGAGGCGAGTGGCTTCTTGCGTCCGTAGAATCGGGGTTGATCCATGGAAGCAGATGGCACAATGCAGTATCTGGACATGGGCAAGTTCAGATACAGACCATCGAGTGGGAGGCTATGCAAAGTGTGTAACCTTTTATGCATGGCGACGAGGTACAGGTGTTGAAAGTGGGCGTACTCTAATGTGACTCATTAACGTATAAATACACCATCCATTTTGTGGATTTACTGCACATTGAATACACATCGACTAAACATTGAATATACATTCTTGTGTTTGTATTTCTTTCTACTCGCAGCAATGCCTGTTTAAAAGATTTCAAAGGATCTCAGCATGAGAATTAAGGAGATGTACATGAGCGGACAACGAATTGCAGATATCCAACGCTGGTTAGCTGCTTCTGGCCTCGTTGTGACATCAACCACGTGTGCTATCATGCACACGGAAAGACCAAACAACGCACGAGGATACCAACGGTAACAAACGCGTAAGTATATTTATATAACTATATAATACAGTATATCTATCATTGTTTATATTGCTGCATATTAATAGAACTATATATTGTGTAGATCTATGTAATTTTATAGTTATTTCTGTATATTTATATAACTACAGTATATAATACAGTATATCTATTATTGTTTATATTGCTGCATATTAATAGAACTATATATTGTGTAGATCTATCTAATTTTATAGTTATTTCTGTATATTTATATAACTACAGTATATAATACAGTATATCTATTATTGTTTATATTGCTGGATATTAATATAACTATATAATGTATAGAACTATCTAATTTTATACTATTTTTACTGTAAATGATGTGCTGTAGGGAGACAACTCTTCTGGTCGACAAAATAAGTGAAGAGAATGATGAGAAGAGTGCCTTAAGGGTCAAATACACTTTGCAGCAAAATCACAATCTCACTGTATCCGAGACCAGCATAAAGAAGATGAGACGCAGAATTGGATGGAAATATGGACGTGTGAGGTTAGTACTGGACAGTACAGGAGGTTAAAGTGTTGTTTAAGAAACTGTACTGTACCTATAAAATTATTCCTTGTCATTACAGAGCGTACCCTATGATAAGGGACGTTAACAAGATCAAGAGAGTGGTCCAGGCCCAGGCATGGATCGACAGTGGAGAAGATTGCATCTTCACTGACGAGTGTACTGTATCGCTGGAGAGATTTGCCACCTTTGCATTACACAAAAATGGTCGCATATCTATGAAGCCGCGTCCAAAACACCCAGTGAAGATCCATGTGTGGGGTGCCATCTCTAGGCGTGGACCAGGTTGCATTGTCATCTTTGAAGGTAAAATAAGTCACACGCTTTTGCCTTATGTATTGCACTGTACTGTACTAGTGTGCAGTTTTTTGAGCAGTTTTCTTTTCTTGTTATAGGAATCATGAATAAAGCTTTTTTTCCAAGAGCAAATTGTGCCTGAGATTGTGGAATACATCACACGTGAGTTCCAAGATGGTCACTGTCATGATAATGTCATGAGATATTGGGTATTGTTAATCCCTCTGGGGCTTAAGGGGTTAATGAGCTACAGTTTTAGGAAAATACAAATATGTGTGGTGTCCTTTCAGAAATATCTTGGCTTCAAAAGGCTTGATTGAAGTTGGGTGTGAAAAGTACAGAGGGGGTTTGGTGTATGTTAATACCTAATTTGCAGGCCAAGTGTATATTGCTGGTAGAGACAGCTAGGCCCATGTCTGGAGCATTGGGTGTGAAATATAGCACCTGTGACAACCGTTCTCTACACAGGAGGCCCAGCTTCAAAGCAATTCTTGACAAGGGGTTTTATGGGGGTCAGGGGTGCGGCTACAGAAGGAGATATCAGAATGAGTGACCGTATTAAATATAAGAATATCATGAGATATCCTCGGCTGAACATGCTAAAAGTTACATGTGTGTATCCGTGGGACCGAGTCGCAAATAATGATTACAAACACATGATGTCTAGCAGGTACTAAGAGACAGATATTAATATCTCTCTTAATTTTAGTATTACACGGTAATATTTAGTCTCATTGGGAGCGTCATGCGTGCCGGAATGTATTAATATGTCTTGCGTGCCAGTAAGTATTACTTAACTGAAGTTATGAAGTTATTTAGATAGGAAAAGCAGTTTTTAAACGTCTTGGGGTGGGAGGAGTTTTACTCTGAGGTAAGACTGTCAACATCACCACTGATTTATGACAGGGGCTGGGTTTAGGTTGTTTTCAATGGGAAATAACTGTATTTAAGGCTGAGCAAGTGTGGTGGGGGTTAGATATCAACAGAGGAATATTTTGAGACCAGATACGGGATATTTCAATGTTTCTTACCAGCGACCTCTCTGGGGAAACTATGTCATGTGGTGAAGTATAGATTTTCTTTTATGTTTATCATTTTATTTTAAGAAGCTGTTCTGCCTTACATTGTAATAACTGTATGTTTATTTTGTAATACCTTTTCTGTAATCTAAGCATTGTATTTTTATATATATATTAAAACATTTAATAAGTAATGTTTTGGGCTCTGACTGAACTAATGCGCGCTCTGGAGAGAATAAATTATGAATTCGGGCACATGTTACTACAACTGATTTTGAATTAAAGTGCATAGTGTTTCCTATAATAAACAGGGACCTGAGGCCCTGGCGGATATTTTAGTCTAAGATCTTTTATCATATCTGCATAACCTCAGGTGGTGGCAGTGGATGGTTATGATGTGCAATTGAGTAGGGGTTTATACTAACTCGCTGGTTCCTTGAAGAGGAGAAAGGGGGGTTGGCTAGAGTAGCCGTGTGTATTAACCCTGGTTGCATATCTAAAGTCACGTGCTCACTTGTGTGCTGTTCGTGGCGGTGGTATATTGGGACGGCTTGAGGAGAGATACAACTCATTTGAGGGACCCTTGAGGGGGTGAAGAGTGGGGCAGCTTGCGGGTTGTGTATAGATCCTTGATCCTGTAAGAGGGGATATTGTCCATTTGACGGACCTTTGCGGAGGTGAAGAGTGGGTGCGCTCGAGAGCGTTGGTATTAACCCTTGTCCCGTATGCAGGTCGCGTGCTAGCAGGGGGTCATACGTGACAGTCACCGTTTCTACCAAGACAACGATCCGAAGCACACCGCGTCAACAGCGCATATTCTTGAGCGCGGTATCAACTGGGTGAAGACGCCAGCGGAATAAGTGCGGTAACCGTGTCTTATTTTTTCCCACTGATTATACTGTGTACTGTATCTCTTTAACGAATTTTCCTTTTTTTCCCCTCCAATGACAGATCGTCAGACTTCAATCGAAATGGTCTGGCATCAGCTAAAGGACCATATCCGAAAAGTCGTGAAACCCTCCAAAAAGGATGAGTTGGCACAAGGCATAATGAGTTTTTGGAACGATGTGCTCTCCGTGGAACGATGCAATAAATATATTGACTATATTGCAACTGTGTTGCCCATTGTGATCGCGCGTAATGGGCAAGCATCAGGAAGGTAGCATGGTATAGTACTGTACTGTAGTATGGTAAGTACAGGCACACCAAGTACAGTACTGTATGATACAGGTAAGTATGGCACAGATTTTTTCTTTCCTGAGAGAGCAGCACTAGCCATCTGGTTACAAAGTATTTAACAGTAGTCACAGTATACAGTAGTTCCAGTATAGACTAGTTTGACAGTACTAACTGCATACTGTAGTCCAATATGGAGTAGCCATACAGTACACAATGCCATAATATGCACCTAACTGCTCAATTTTTTTCTTTCCTGAGAGAGCAGCACTAGCCATCTAGTTGCAAAGTATTTAACAGTAGTTACAGTATACAGTAGTTCCAGTATAAACTAGTTTGACAGTACTGCACTATACAGTACACAATGCCATAATACAGTATGCACATAACTGCACTAATTTTTTCAGAAAAAAAAGGATGGACTGGGGGAGAGAGGGGTATCATGTGTAAAGTTTGTGAACTGTGAGTACAGTTAAGTGTATCTAAACTGCCGTCATGATTTACACAAAACCTCCCCTCTCTAAATGAACTACTATACTGTACACAGAATGAGGAAGAAGATAAAGACGGAAAAAATTATATTATTATAAAATATATATATTATATTATTATATATATTATTATATATTATTAATTAATATTATTATCAATGTGCATTATTCATGATTATCCAACGGCCCTCAATTTTCAACTGACAGAAGAACTGAATAAAGACTGCAGTTTGTATTATTCATGATTATTTGTATATTTGTATTTTTTGTTCCTGATAAAATAAAATAAATATTTCTTTACATTCATGATAATCATAATCATTGCCCCCCCCCCCTACACCAAAGAAAAAGAAAGAATGACAAAAAGTGGTAACTTACTGCACCAAAAACATGAATCAGATTATGGTTATGTTGGTGATTCAACCTCACCCACCCAGCGTACATCTGCGTTGCTCCAAAGGCGCACAGCCTGATGAGGGCCCCCCAAGAACTGCTCCCCTCTGCACAGGACCAGCGTGCTAAGGGTTAACATGTGCTTGTTCTTTGTTGAATCGGCAACCCCACCCACTGGAATGTTAATGAGCCAAGGGGACAAAGAAAATATCTTTTTGTTCACAGACGCACCAGATTCAACCTCACACACCCAGCGTACACCTGCGTTGCTCCAAAGGTGCACAGCCTGATGAAGGCCCCCCAAGAACTGCTCCCCTCTGCACAGGACCAGCGTGCTAAGGGTTAACATGTGCTTGTTCTTTGTTGAATCGGCAACCCCACCCACTGGAATGTTAATGAGCCAAGGGGACAAAGAAAAGATCTTTTTGTTCACAGACGCACCAGATTCAACCTCACCCACCCAGCGTACATGTGCGTTGCTCCAAAGGCGCACAGCCTGATGAAGGCCCCCCAAGAACTGCTCCCCTCTGCACAGGACCAGCGTGCTAAGGGTTAACATGTGCTTGTTCTTTGTTGAATCGGCAACCCCACCCACTGGAATGTTAATGAGCCAAGGGGACAAAGAAAAGATCTTTTTGTTCACAGACGCACCAGATTCAACCTCACCCACCCAGCGTACATCTGCCTTGCTCCAAAGGCGCATAGCCTTTGGCGCAGCCGAAGGGCAGCCAAAAGGCGTGAGCCGTTTGCTGCCGTTCGCTGATGTTAGTTGATGTTAAAGTGATGTTGAAGCTGCTCTATTTCTATCTGAAACACATAAGCCCTTTATCCCCTGTACCCAATTTTCCAACTTTATCTGTCCATGAAATGTCTATGAATTACCTGTATAACCTTGTTCTTTTATCGTAACCATGTATTTTTTATAACTCTGTGCCCAGGACATACTTGAAAACGAGAGGTATCTCTCAATGTATCACTTCCTGGTAAAACATTTTTATAAATAAATAAAATAAATGTTTTTTTTAACTCTCAATTTCACAGTGCTGTGCAAATCAGATTTACATATCAAATTCGAGAAGGGATTATCACAAGCGTTACCGTAAACAAAGCCTCAAAGGGTTGGGGGGGTGGATGGGTGAGTCATGCGCAGTAATCATCAGCTAGCTCCCGTCCCAAAGAGGATTACAGAGAGGTGACTCAAAGCCAACAATAGGAAAATTAATGAATGGTTTTGAGGATTACACGCAGGCGCAGACATATTTTGAAAAAGGCAGGTCATCATAATAATTTGATCCCTACACCCCCAAATACCTAAAAAGCACACAAATCAACCATGTGCAGTCAAATGCACAGTGTCGCAGTCAAAAGCTACAGCCCTGATTGAATATCGTAATATCAAGATGGTTTAGGCAGGTTTTTTTTTTTTTGGTCATTCACTCTTGAACTTCGCAAGCAAGCAGTGGTGAAGTTACAGACGCATGTGCAGTAATCATCAGCTATGTACTGTAGCTCCCATCCCAAAGAGGATTACACGCAGGTGCAGAGAGGTGATGCTCGGCTAGGGACGGACGATTAAAAGCACAATGAGAAGCTTTAGAAACGGAATGGTTCTGGAGAGGTGTCTGTCGATAAGAGGTTCAAATCCTTGAGCGAGCCTTGTGTGTGTGCATTGGGGAGGAGGGTTCAGGGATGCATGAAGGATTAGCTGTACTGTAGTTCAAAGAAATGACATATTTTCAAAAGGCAGGTCATCATAATAATTTGATCCCTACACCCCCAAATACCTAAAAAGCACACAAATCAACCATGTACCGTCAAACGCACAGTGTCGCAGTTAAAAGCTACAGCACTGATTGAATATCGTAATATCAAGATGGTTTAGGCAGGCTTGTGGAGAAAATAAAAATGAGGAGAGAAAAAAAAATATATTTTTTTTTTTGGTTACTCACTCTTGAACTTCGCAAGCAAGCAGTGGTGAAGTTACAGATGCATGCACAGTAATCATCAGCTAGCAAGCAGGAATGTGATTGAAACCAGAAAGACACACATTCAAAGGAATGGTGTGGGAGAGGTGTACTGTACTGTAGATAAGAAGTTAAAATACTGCAGTGCTGTAAATTAGCCTGTGTGTGTGCGGGGGGCGTGCGAGGGGAGAGCGCTGTATATGCTGAAATGTGATACTGTTACAGTACACGCCTGTGCGTTTCAACAATTTTCAAATGAGACATACAGCACTGCACATGCATGTATAAATATGCAAATTTACAATTACTACGCGCACACACGCAGACTGTGTACTGATGTACTGTAGGTTGAACTGCTAAAGTATTAGACTTTGAAGACAACAGCTCGCGAACGCCCCCCTGAGTTTTTAGACGGTATTGCAGTATTGCAGACAGCGCTAATAAAATGCTAATATTACGAGCGCTAAAATACCGCAATATATTCCGGAAAAAAAAAACATACTGCATCTGACCGCGGTTATCAGAGTTGCGCCGCTACGGCCGCACTAGGATAAAGGCGGCCGCAGCTGTAAGTCTCTGGCATTGTATCCAATTCATTGATTATTGTTTTTTGTTTCTTGTTAATTGTAAGGTATTGTTTTAAATGTTATGTTTATTGTAAGGCTGTCAAAATGTTGTTAGAATTGATCGATGTATTATTAGTGGTAATTGCTGTGATAAAATTTTGGCATAAGTGATTAGCCAATCAAAATCACAGCTATGATATATATACCACGATCTATCAACATCACTATTATCCCCTGAAGAAGTGTGCGCAAGCGCACAAAACGCGTAGGGAAAAGTTCAAAGTTCATTTGACGGAGTGACGAGAGCAGCGTGGCAGACGCGAGTCGGAGACGGAAGGAGTATTCAACCGCAAGGTCCGCCCCCCAGTGACGGAGCATCCGCCCCAGAGACGCAGGGAACCACAGGAGTGTATTCAAGAAGCGCTCCACTGTGTGACCGGAGGGAGAGCATTTACCGTTCCATGACCGACTTCCACTGCCGGCTTACTTCTACATTTCTGTGAGTAGGGTCCTGGTTTTAGACCCTCCGGACCGGCAGTCTCTCAGTCATCCGCATATTCACTATTTTATGTTGTTTTATCTCTTATTAAATTAGCTTTTATTAATTTCAGCCTTGCTATTGTTTGTCATATTTGTTGGGTAGTGTCTTGTCTCGTATTGTTTGTCTTATTTGTTGGACAGAGCAAAAAGAAAAAGAAAAAAAAAAACGGAGCACTAATCCATACCTGGCAATGCCAGAAAAAGTACAAGGATGCGTTCCCATAAAATAAAAGCTTACTTTAATGGATCAGATACCAAAAAAAACACACCAACGCGTTTCAGACTATCTCTAGTCCTTTATCAAGGTGAATGATTACTTACCCCCCTTGAGTGTCATTTATACCTAAAGGGAATCCAGGCACGCCAATCGCCAATACTTCCGTACTCGTCACGTGATGAAGACGTCACACGTCATCACGCAGGATCGCATCATAACGCCTATACACTTCAGATCAAACAGCATAGAGGGGATGCGGCATAGAGACAGGACCACTAACAAACAAGCAGCGGTTACCAATCAACAGCGCTACTCCCCCAGCCGAGTTGAGCATGAAAGTTAAAAATGCCCAATGGTGTGACGTCATTACGTCAGGTGACGGGGCGCACTGACGTACGCGTGACTTGGATCCCAAATCAAATGGAAAAAACTTTATTAACTTTAAAATCAATGACACTCCAAAGAGGGCAATATCAAAGGGAAACATAAAATAACACATAATAAACATAACAAAAAGACTTGATCTTAAAAAAATTTAAAAAATATAAACAACCTCTGATATTGGTCAAGATTATCATAGTAATCGAAGGTAGTGCATTGGGCAATGTATTCTTAGGATAATAAAAGAGATACATATAAATATATTTCATTACATTACAATACATCCACAGAGCCCAATATATAGAAAGAGAAAAATGAGACTGATCGCGAGCATATAATCAATTAGTCAATTCATAATAAACACATAAATTGTCAATTGCACTATAAAATCAATAACTGATAAATATATAAATCGCAATACTTTTATATCATAGACAATAATCTGTCAAGCAATTGAAAAAACAATTAGAATATACATATGAATGCACTTGCTCTATACACAGACATCCCAAGAACTGCTCAAAAATGCAACAAGCACTAACCAAATGCTAAAAATAGCAATGATTAAAGAACAATATTAGTACATAAACTAAGTATCATAAAGAAGGGGTCCTATATCCCAATCTGTGTTTAAACCAATTGGGGCGCGTGTTTGTAGTGTAAAAATCCAGTATAATTCCCTTTTATTCAGGATATTGAGTCTATTACCCCCTCTGATTGGACACGGTATATGCTCTATACCTTGGAAAGATAAATTATTCACATTGCCCAAGCTACAATTGGTGAACTGCAGGGATACTGGGTGGTTCGTATCTCTTAAAGCAATAAGATGTAGGTGTTCAAGAATCCGAACATTTAAACATCTGATTGTACGTCCTATATATTGCTTACCGCAACCACAACTAAGTAAATAAACCACAAAGGTGGTATCACAATTGATGAAAGATTTTACATGATAAATTCTTTTCGTTTTAAATGAACTAAATTGTGAGGTTTGTTTCATAAACTTACATGATTTACACTTAGAGCAAATATAACTTCCTTTGGGAAAAGTATTAGTAGGTGTTGTATCTGAAATAAACATGCTTGCAGAAACATAATTGGCGATGGTTTTTGCCTTTCTGAACACAAACCAAGGGCCCTTTTCAAAGATTGTTTGTAAAATTGGGTCTGCTGCAAGCACTGCCCAATGTTTTCTAACTATGTTTTTAATAGTCGGGGCTTGATTGTTGTGTTGTACAATAAAATACGGTGAATGAAAAACTTTTTCTTTACGTTTTTTGTTTTCATCCAAAAGAACTGTTCTATCCATAATTTCTACCTCCTTAAAGGTTCTATCAATGTCTATTTTTGAATAACCCCTAGTTTCAAAACGCTTAATCAGATCAAGGGATTTAACCCAAAAATCTTCATGATTAGTACAAATTCTTTTTAACCTTATCAGTTGGCTTTTGGGAATACCTTTTATAAGTGATTTGGGGTGGCTGCTGTCAGCACGCAAAAATGTGTTTCGTGAATTAACCTTACGATATACCGTTGTAATAATATTTTTTTGTATATCAATAAATAATAATAAATCCAAAAAGTGAATATGGTGAAAATCATAATTAATGGTGAATTTTAAATTGAAATCATTATTGTTAAGGTGCTCAGTGAATAATAAAAGTGAGTGCTCATCCCCATTCCAAATAAAAATAAGATCGTCTATATAACGTTTAGAAAAAGTGATAAAGTGTCTAAAGGGATTTCTTTCTCCAAACACGTGGATCTACTCCCACCAACCTAAAAAAAGGTTGGAATGGAGGGGGCAAAACTAGTGCCCATAGCGGTACCACGTGTCTGGAGAAAAAAATCTCAATCTAAAAATACTATAAAAGTATTACGATTTATATATTTATCAGTTATTGATTTTATAGTGCAATTGACAATTTATGTGTTTATTATGAATTGACTAATTGATTATATGCTCACGATCAGTCTCATTTTTCTCTTTCTATGTATATTGGGCTCTGTGGATGTATTGTAATGTAATGAAATATATTTATATGTATCTCTTTTATTATCCTAAGAATACATTGCCCAATGCACTACCTTCGATTACTATGATAATCTTGACCAATTTCAGAGGTTGTTTATATATATTTTTTTTATTTTTTTAAGATCAAGTCTTTTTGTTATGTTTATTATGTGTTATTTTATGTTTCCCTTTGATATTGCCCTCTTTGGAGTGTCATTGATTTTAAAGTTAATAAAGTTTTTTCCATTTGATTTGGGATCCAAGTCACGCGTACGTCAGTGCGCCCCATCACCTGACGTAATGACGTCACACCATTGGGCGTTTTTAACTTTCATGCTCAACTCGGCTGGGGGAGTAGCGCTGTTGATTGGTAACCGCTGCTTGTTTGTTAGTGGTCCTGTCTCTATGCCGCACCCCCTCTATGCTGTTTGATCTGAAGTATATAGGCGTTATGATGCGATCCTGCGTGATGACGTGTGACGTCTTCATCACGTGACGAGTACGGAAGTATTGGCGATTGGCGTGCCTGGATTCCCTCTAGGTATAAATGACACTCAAGGGGGGTAAGTAATCATTCACCTTGATAAAGGACTAGAGATAGTCTGAAACGCGTTGGTGTGGTTTTTTGGTATCTGATCCATTAAAGTAAGCTTTTATTTTATGGGAACGCATCCTTGTACTTTTTCTGGCATTGCCAGGTACAGATTAGTGCTCCGTTTTTTTTTTTTTTGCTCTTTACATCCATCTACAGGCGGAGGCACAGTTAACCCGTGGGCTTTTGGACACAGCTGCACTCACTCTTCATCGTGGACACTCAATCCCATGTGAGTCATTTCCAACTTACCCATATTTTGTTCTGGACTTTAAAAGTGTTTCCATTTCAATAGTTGCTTATATACTGGTCACCGGAAGGTGCATTACTACGGTTAATCCTTACTGCTTTGCCTTGTGGGATTGTAGTGTGCCAGTTTGCATCTCTTGGAAACACTATTTACATATCTTCATTGGATTATTCCATCCTACAAAACTTCATTTATACCCAACACTGCTGTTTTACTTTAGCACCATACAACGTTTTTTCTATTATTTGTTGTATAAGTGATTTGTTTGTATCTGTATGTGTGTCAGTCTTAGGGCAACATTTGTTGGCATATTGCACTATAATTTTGTTTGTGTTTTTTCCACATATCACGAAACCCACGACGGAAGCCACATTAGACCAACAGGCACTCAAGGATCAGAGGGGTCTATATTATTGGGACACTTTTCTTCACTATTGGACTTGTAAGGTGCCGGTTTCTCTTTTTGTTTGTATCCTATATTCTGATTTGTACTATCAGTATTTTCACAAGCAGCCTAGCCTACCATTGAGGGGCAAATTTTAAAGCTATATATCACTTATAATTATTTAGCGTTTATTATACACCTTCTTTTTTTCTTTCAAACTACTTCAGTTGTTCTCTTTATACTGCACATCTGAGAGTATACATCTGTAAGTGCATGCATGTACAAGAGTATGTATAGTGATTTGGAAAGATACCCGTTCGCTATCTCTATGAAGCGTACATAAATATGTCAATAAAAAGAATGGTAATACAGCCTGGATGCAATATCTTTCGAGTTGTTCTCCTATGACTCAAACCCCAGCAGGATCTATCCAGGATCCTTATGAACAAGGTGATACAAAAAGAAGATGGGGGAGCACAGTTAGTGGTATACCCGATACACTAATAATCAATATAATGAAACACACCTCTATTATGGACGCCTGTCTATGTGGCAGGCTCCATATAGTGGTGGTGTACAGACGATGATGTGTATAGGTGGGTGGGAAAAATATAAATAAATGGAAAACTTACACGGCCTTGTGTAAGTTCTATCCCAACAAGGTGTCTTTAGAGTTGTTTTCTTGTTTGCGACGTCTTTTCCTCTGCGGTCGTTGCTGTCCTCCTTCTTGCTTCCTCCAACTTTCGGGGTGTTAATCCTCGTGAAAATGGAAAGGTGGTACAGTTAACACGTATATACAGCAGTTATAATGTACAGGGGGGATAATTGGGCAATATAGCAATAAACCACTGCAATGCAATGGTTTAAACAAGCACTCACACGGGCCGGTGTGAGTGGTTCGTATAAAGGTATCTTTATGTTCCTGATCACAGGGGTGGTTCAAATTGTCAGATGTCCGTAAACAACTGGCAATGATGATATTAATGCAGCCTTTAGGTCAAGGTACATGGGGGTTAAAAACAATATAGCTTAATACTCACACGGGCCAGTGTGAGTACACACTTATAATGGTTCCTTTCCTCTTCTGGTCTCTCCCTTTGATTCTTCCTGCAAAACTAAATGGAAGGATAGATGCCAACTGGAAGTCTAAAGGATAAAGCTTTATTGAAGGGGTTACAAATGAATAAAAAAGAAACCAAAGGTCTCTAGGGCGAATTAAAAACTGGGGGTGGGTAGGGCATTAGTGATAGGGGATCTCTTCCTCCGCGTCCGGATGGAGAGCTAAAACTAGGCCTCTCGTCCCAATGTCAAAAAAGTCCCAATCTGGTTTGGTAGAGCAACGCGTTTCGTCCTTAACAGGACTTCCTCAGGCTCAAAAGGTGGTGACCGGCTGTCTGGCTGTGCTTTTATGCAGTTGAAGACCAATCTTCTTCCCGGTGTGGTTAATGATCCTTTGTTCATGCGACGGAGCGCCGCCATCTTGGAAGCTGCGCGCGCATCGCCCACGCGTTGGTGTGCGCAGCTTGTTGGTAATGGTTGGTAATGGTAATGGTCGATTTTACCTGTATTTTATTTCCTGCCTAAAATACACAAATGTATGGAAACACCCCCAGGCAGGCCCATTATATCGGGCATCGGGTCTCTGACACAGAATTTGTCAGAGTACCTGGACTACTTTTTACAGAAGTATGCCACTAAAGGCAAATCATATCTCAAAGACACGACACAGGTTATTAATCTCCTCGCAGACACAGTTTGGAAGGATGATTACACATTGGCCACGTGTGACGTGAGATCGTTATACACATGCATCCAACATATAGACGGGCTTAAAGCCGTGGAAAGCATTATCACAAAATACATTCTCATCCCAGAAGAACAACGCCGCTTCATCATTGATAGCATCCAGTTCATTCTAACACATAACGCATTCTGGTTCAATGGTCTCTTCTACCTACAAATGTGCGGCACGGCCATGGGGACCAGGTTTGCGCCCAGTTACACGAATATATTCTTATCGGACTGGGAAGAAGACAATATCTGGTCGAATAATCCTTTCAGCGCAAACCTGGTCTCCTGGCATAGATATATAGATGACGTACTATTTATATGGAAAGGGGAGGAGACACAATTGACCAACTTTATCCAACATATTAATCAAAACCAAATCAACCTAGAGTTTACATCAGAACACAGTCAGACCAATATTAACTTTCTGGATCTCACAATATATATAGAGAACTCACAGATAAAAACAAAAACATTTTTTAAACCAACCGATGCAAATAACTTTTTAATGACCAGTAGTTGCCACCATCCCAGGTGGCTACAGAATATACCATTTGGTCAATTCAGAAGAGTAAGAAGGAATTGCACAGATGACAGTATTTTTAAGGACCAAGCAAAAACTTTGGAAGGGAGATTTTTAGAAAGAGGTTACAAGCAAGACCTCATTACATCCGCGGTTGACAAAACTAATGCCCTCACGCGTAGTAATCTGCTTATACCGAAGGAAAAAACTAATACTAAAGATTTTAAAATACCCTTTATCAGTACCTACAATACGGATGCCAATAAAATCCAACAAATTATTAAAAAACATTGGCATGTGGTACAAACAGACCCAATCCTTAAGGACCATGTCCCGGAAGAACCAAGGGTCATTTTTAGAAGGGCTAAATGTATGAAATCACAACTAGCACCTAGCATTTTTAAAACAGAAGTAGAATCCAGCACACAGAACTGGCTCCCTACACCGAAAGGTTTTTACAGTTGTCTAAGTTGCAAAGCATGTAAACAAGCATCCAAGGAGCAAAAAATGGAATTCACTTCTAATGTGAGCAAGGAGACCTTTAAAATCAAACAACATTTAAATTGTCGTACAGATCATATTGTCTACTTGCTATCTTGCCCATGTGGACTCCAGTATGTGGGACGGACCACAAGACCATTGAAGGTCCGCATACTGGAGCACATGGGTAACATAAGACGACATTTAATGACACACAGTGTATCCAAACACTTCAGTCAGTTCCATGAAGGAAACCCAAACCTTCTAGTGTATAAGGGGATAGAGAGAGTCGAACACCATTGGAGAGGTGGAAATAGATTGAGCAAGCTATGCCAACGAGAAACATTCTGGATCTATAAATTGAAGACCCTAACTCCAAGGGGTCTCAATATAGACATAGATCTGGGAGCATTTATGTGAGTCCCCTATCATCTAACCAGAGCAGTATCATTTTTTAGTTGAATGGACTCACTAACCTTTTGTTCATTTCCAGGTCCCTCCACCTACAACAGAGTTTATTGTGGGTTCAAAGATATATGCAGATTCACCAAGCACCATTGGATACTGGACAATATTTTTTTATGTACACATACAATTGGCAGAAGGGCATTAAGCCCTTATTCGTTTCCGATGTCCACATACACATAATTGGACAATGTTTAGTAAGATTGCCACTTTCTTTCTAATATCTGGATTTTTCATCACCGTGTTTTAAACACCCCCTTTTTTAACAACCTGTTCTCTAACACCATGTCTTTGAAGTTCAATTTAAACCAAAAGATTTGAATCTAGAAACACGGTTTTTATTCTTTTTTAAAAAAAACCTTTTTTAAAACCATTTTTAAAATAGCTTTTCATTCAAAATTTCATTATTTTTCCCTCACGTTTACACATATTGGGTATCCATTAGGATGTGATTCCAGACAAGTAGTCTGTTTAACCATAAGTCCCTAACACATATACCAAGTTACTATATCCCTTGATTGGGCTAAATGTGGACAAATCCGCAATATTGAAGAGGCTAACACCACCAACAAACAATAAGTAAAAACTTAATAAACTGCAAGATATTGTAAAAAAAAATGCAGCACACATACAACCATTGAGTTGCTAAAATCCCAGATTACAGCGGAAAATACAAACATGCATCCAACATGCTATCATTAGAAATTGGGGAGATACTTGCAATAACATATAATATACCACAAGGAAATCATATAAGACCTTTTATTTTCATTTTTATTTTTATCTTCAGTTACGGTTTCAACTTTATTTTTATTATCTTTTTAATAACTTTTTTGTAGGACAAGTGTCAGACATACATTCGATTTTAGTTGGGAGGTATAATATTTTATTGTGACATTACGGTGGATTACTATGTCCAAATACACTAAGGACATTATCATAGCCACACACGGGGGCAGACCCGTGTGTTGTAAACACAAGGATGCGCATATAAACATAAGGATGCGCATGCAACAGCCCATGAACCCTCTTCAAAACTTTGAAAACTTTATTAACCATTACCAACAAGCTGCGCACACCAACGCGTGGGCGATGCGCGCGCAGCTTCCAAGATGGCGGCGCTCCGTCGCATGGACAAAGGATCATTAACCACACCGGGAAGAAGATTGGTCTTCAACTGCATAAAAGCACAGCCAGACAGCCGGTCACCACCATTTGAGCCTGAGGAAGTCCTGTTAAGGACGAAACGCGTTGCTCTACCAAACCAGATTGGGACTTTTTTGACATTGGGACGAGAGGCCTAGTTTTAGCTCTCCATCCGGACGCGGAGGAAGAGATCCCCTATCACTAATGCCCTACCCACCCCCAGTTTTTAATTCGCCCTAGAGACCTTTGGTTTCTTTTTTATTCATTTGTAACCCCTTCAATAAAACTTTATCCTTTAGACTTCCAGTTGGCATCTATCCTTCCATTTAGTTTTGCAGGAAGAATCAAAGGGAGAGACCAGAAGAGGAAAGGAACCATTATAAGTGTGTACTCACACTGGCCCGTGTGAGTATTAAGCTATATTGTTTTTAACCCCCATGTACCTTGACCTAAAGGCTGCATTAATATCATCATTGCCAGTTGTTTACGGACATCTGACAATTTGAACCACCCCTGTGATCAGGAACACAAAGATACCTTTATACGAACCACTCACACCGGCCCGTGTGAGTGCTTGTTTAAACCATTGCATTGCAGTGGTTTATTGCTATATTGCCCAATTATCCCCCCTGTACATTATAACTGCTGTATATACGTGTTAACTGTACCACCTTTCCATTTTCACGAGGATTAACACCCTGAAAGTTGGAGGAAGCAAGAAGGAGGACAGCAACGACCGCAGAGGAAAAGACATCGCAAACAAGAAAACAACTCTAAAGACACCTTGTTGGGATAGAACTTACACAAGGCCGTGTAAGTTTTCCATTTATTTATATTTTTCCCACCCACCTATACACATCATCGTCTGTACACCACCACTATATGGAGCCTGCCACATAGACAGGCGTCCATAATAGAGGTGTGTTTCATTATATTGATTATTAGAGGTGTGTTTCATTATATTGATTATTAGTGTATCGGGTATACCACTAACTGTGCTCCCCCATCTTCTTTTTGTATCACAAGAGTATGTATATATGTATTTATTTTATTTATATAATGTTTTACCAGGAAGTAATACATTGAGAGTTACCTCTCGTTTTCAAGTATGTCCTGGACACAGAGTTATGATGACAAATACAGTAAATTGTTACAAATACATAGTTACATTAAGTGAACAGGGTTATACATTATATACAAGACATTGCATGAACAGTTAAAGATAATATATGTTATAGGCGTATGTAACAGTTACAGACTAGATTAAAATGTGAGACAACTTTAGTTTTGAAAGAACTAGTTTTGACGACTGGTGGTGGCTGTGAGAGTGTCCGGTAGGTTGTTCCAGTTTTGGGGTACAAGGTAAGAGAAGGAGGAGTGGACGTTTATTTTGTTGAACCTTGAGATCATGAATAGTCTTTTGGAGTCAGATCTCAGATTAGTGCTGCATGTTGTAGTGTCTGGGAGGCTGGGACCGGTCAGAGCAAGGGGAGGAGCGGAGGAACGGCCCGGGGAAGGGCCTGATAGGAGAGAAGGGCCTGGGGGGCGGACCTGACGGAGCAGGGGAGAGCGTGATGCGTGCGCCGCGTCAAAGGAGGCGGAGTCAGGCACCCCGCGCCAGCAAATTGAAGCCTGGGTCCGCGCGCGCCCGTAGGGGTGACGCACGCGACCCGGAAGTGTGGAATCAGCCGTGGAGGGGACCGCAGGAAGTGAGGCACGCCTCCAGGGAGCCTGGGCGGCACAGAGCAAAGGTAAGGAGGCGCTGGAAGCGGGTGTACCCGCAGCGCGGATCCTTACACTTGTGTAATCTCCTCTTCAGATACTGGGACAAACTGTGGGCAGTGTTGGGAGAGGGTGGTGCTATAGAATTACTCCTAGAATGAGGTTCATGTTTGTAGTTCAGGTTGCGTTTCGCTAATAAGTTAGTAGCACACCCCACAAAGTATTCATTGAATGCATTTGCAATGTCACTGGGATTTTCCAGAGTAATATCCTTCTTAATGATATTACATGGTTGTTGATGGCTAGAATATATTGTTGATAACCTTCCAGAAGTTAGCTGGATTTGATGTATTCTGGTGAAGATTGTCAGAGTAATGTTGTGTTTTTAGATAGTGCAAGGCTTTTGAGTAATCCAGGGTGTATGATGATATTGGGTGTGGGCCAGGACGGAGGGGATTGTAGTCGATAGATAGAGTAATATTTCCATGTGGTTACAATAAAGGACAGAGTTGAAATAAGCAGCAAGTTCATGATCACAAAGGTAGGTAATTTTGCACCTGTGTGCCTCCACAGGTCCCAAAAATTGCTTCATTTACCACAGGACATAAAGATGGAGTATTATTTAACTTCATTTTGGGCGCAAAGAAACTGCAGCTGAACAGGGGTTGACTGCGGCCAAATCGCGGCTTCCCCAGGCCCAAAATCCCAGTACACTCATTTCCCATAAGGATTAACGAAGCGGTGGTCTGTGCTTCTGAATGGGACTCCTACTACATTAGTCTTAACGGGCCGCACCAGTCTGGAAAAGCTGTGCAGAGAGAGCAGAGAGAAGCGGCCCCTCTCTCTCTCTGTGTGTCTCCCCGCACAGCTCTTTAAAATTACATTTTTATTTGTAATAAATACAGTAGCATTGAAGCAGGGGGTGTCCAGAGCTGAACAGCATTACTTTCAGGTCCTGAGGTACAGGCCTCCATATCGGGTGAAGTAATTTTCTGCAAATTTAAACGTCCCAGCCGTGATAAAAAATATAATAAAAGCCGAGCTTCATTACCTTATTGCTAAGGTAATGATTTTGAATAAGTGAAATAGACCGCTGTCACCTTAAGTAATTTGAACAATATAGATGTAAATGACAGGTGCTGTAAGGGTGTTGAATACAATAGTATCGGTGGTGATCAAAGAGTTTGATCAAAAAAGAAACCCTTCTAGGTTGCAATCTCTTGTCATATATGTAGTGTCATATTTAATGGACTTAAGTGGTCCAACAGTTAGATACTGTATGTCTGAGTAGTGCCCAGATTCACAGAGGAGGTCAAAAAAATAAAATTTTATTGAATCTACATAGATATTAAAAACACATATACATTATTAAAAATCCCTATTATTTTGAGTGGTGAATATGTTTTTATCATAAATCAATCGGTGTAATACCATATGTAAAACATATCTTGACTTTCAGTATCACAGCTATAAGTACGGTCTCTTGACCAAAACCAAAGGGTATTGCAGGTGTATACTGTGTATCAATCACAGCGTGATCACTCGGAGGTGGAACAAATATCCCTATATGTACTACTATTCATAATGTCGTGACGTCATTGGAGTGGCGACTTTCCGTAACTGGCATCAGCAGCAGGCTTGTATTGATCTATGCAGCACTCATGGCAGCCAGCCTTTACTTTGACTAGGCGAATACTGGTTAAATTATATTAACTATGCAAGAGTATTTACTCTTTGGCGCCATATAGGAGCTTATTTTTGATTATAGAGGAGCATTGTAGTGAATTATATCACATTACCCCATGACCATAGACAATCTTCTGAGTGCGTGTATTTACTTCTGTGATACTGGTTCATTTCATTGAACAATATACATAGCACTCTAGTGTTGGGAGAGCCAGAGGGCTCATTATACAAACAGAGTCTACTATATACTGCGACATAGCAGTGGTATATGCACAATTTTTGCCTTGATATATCAGTACCACCTGTATACTGCAACATCAGCATTGATATATATATGCATGTTTTTTTTTCTCTCTGTTTTGCGTACTATCTATCCCACACCACACCTCTAATATGCTCCTAGAAACAATCCTATAGTACATATAGGGATATTTGTTCCACCTCTGAGTGATCACGCTGTGATTGATACACAGTATACACCTGCAATACCCTTTGGTTTTGGTCAAGAGACCGTACTTATAGCTGTGATTCTGAAAGTCAAGATATGTTTTACATATGGTATTACACCGATTGATTTATGATAAAAACATATTCACCACTCAAAATAATAGGGATTTTTAATAATGTATATGTGTTTTTAATATCTATGTAGATTCAATAAAATTTTATTTTTTTGACCTCCTCTGTGAATCTGGGCACTACTCAGACATACAGTATCTAACTGTTGGACCACTTAAGTCCATTAAATATGACACTACATATATGACAAGAGATTGCTACCTAGAAGGGTTTCTTTTTTGATCAAACTCTTTGATCACCACCGATACTATGCTAAGGTAATGAACAAGTTAACCCTCCTGCTAAAACACTCCCCTCTTACCCCTCCCCCCATCCCGGGAGGTCTAACCACCCATCCTGGGACAACTATCCCCTTCACCACACACAGGAATGGGCAATAGCCCTATTAGCAAATATGGCTAATAGCTCTTTTGCCCATTCAAATACACAGTACAATAAAATACAAATGACATTAATAAATGTTTTACTTACTCCTACCAAGATGAAAGCTGTCCTTCTCCTCCTCCTTTTCATCTTCACTGGCACCAACATTCCAGAAATGACCGATGCCCAACCACTAAAACACCAGTAACACCTTAATTACCTTAGTGGTCATAACCGCTAAGGTGATTAAGGGGTTAACCCCTCCCACTACCCACCGGGAGGCCTAACCTCCCACCCTAGGGCAACTACTGTACACCCTTCACCCAAACCCTCTATCAACAAACAAACCCCCCCTACCACCACACACAGAAAAGTGCTAAAGACCTATTAGCCAAATATTGCTAATAGCGCTTTTGCTCATTCAAATATACAGTACTGCACATTACAATAAAATAAAATACAAATTATGTGTAACAATGTTTCCCCCACCCGATGGGAGATTTGTCCAGTACTACGGTGTATGGTGCATATACCTGCTGGTAACAGAAGGGCTGAGTCATCCACCGATGGTAGTAGGGACACAGGACTAGCTTCTGGGGTTCATACCCCACATATCTCTTTAGCAGTGCAGCTTCCTCCATCTGCCGTAGGCTCCAGGAACAGAAGATGATCTCCCACGGTAGAACGAATTACCTCTCCCCCCAGTAAGGTCACACACCAGGCAGGAGGTATATAACAACAGGAACGGTTTATTGTCTTCGGTACAGCACAGTTACACGGCAGGCTTCTGCCCGATGCAGTACTCCCAGCTCTCACTGAAGGATGGTCCCTGGAGCACCACTATAGGCCAAGGGCTCCCGCTGCAATCCCATCTCTTCCCCACCACCCTAGCAGAGGCAGAGGTATGGTCCACACTCACTCCCCCTGAGGGAAGAGCACAAGGGAAGGCCCCAATCTCAGGCTCTCAGTTGTGCAACCTGCCTTCCTCAGTGGGGGAAGGGCACTACTAAATTTAGGATGGTCCTGACTTTAAGTACTGCCAGGAAGAGGGCACCAAGTCTGGCTCATGATTGGTCATGCCCAGGCCTGATGTCACTGCCATCCACTGTCACTCAAGTGCATCTCCTCGGAGGGGGGAAACCCTGTATCAACTACTAGCAACCTGATTGTACCAGGGTTTACTGCCAGCCCAAGGGCAGAATCGTAGCAATCAGGTGACCTGGCTACATACGATACAATCAAAACAAACACTAGCCATTTAATCCATTGATTGCCACTGTGGTTATCTATGATCTCAACGGGGGCACAGATAGCAACATTGGCAATCAATGCCACCCTACTATCAACCATCCCCTCTACCCCCAACTACCCCCAACACCCCCCCCTCCTCCGCCACACACTAATGGGCAAAAGCCCTATTAGCCAGACCTGGCTAACAGCGCTCTTGCCCCTTCAAAAGCAATCAATAGCCACCCTATAGTAAATTAAATTAGTACTTACCCCTATCAGAATGAAGACCGTCTTTCTCCTCATCCTCAGTGGCACCAACATTTAAGACACTATCTACTGACCAGTAACCCTTTAATTACCGTAGCGGGTAGTAACCGCTATGGTAATTAAGGTGTTAACCCCTCCGGCTACCCACCCTAGAGGCCTAACATCACTCCCTGGGGCAATTACCCCCATGACCCACCCTTCTACCCCATCACCAGACACACATGTACCATGTGATGCCTTCCCTATTTGGGTGATTTTATTTATTTATAAAAATGTTTTACCAGGAAGTACTACATTGAGAGTTACCTCTCGTTTTCAAGTATGTCCTGGGCACAGTTATAAAAATACATTGTTACATTAAAAGAACATGGCTAAATAGTCAATTCAAAGATATTTCATGGACAGACAGAGTTGGAAAATTGGGTACAGGGGACACAGGGTTTGTGAGTTTCAGATTGAAATAGAACAGCTTTAACATAACGTTAACATCAGCGAACGGAAGCAAACGGCTCACACCCTTTGGCTGCGCCAAAGACTGTCCGCCTTGGGGCAACGCAGATGTACACTGGGGTAGTTGATTTTCAATGCAGCTGTGAACAAAAAATTCTTTGTGTCCTCTTGGCTCATTATCATTCCAGTGGGTGGGGTTGACGTTCCACAAAGTACAAGCAAATGTTAACCCGTAGCACACTGGTCCTGTGCAGAAGGGAGCAGCTCTTGAGAAACCCCATCAGGCTATCCGCCTTTGAGGCAATGCAGATGTACACTGGGGTGGTTGATTTTCAATGCAGCTGTGAACAAAAAGTTCTCTGTGTCCTCTTGACTCATTAACATTCCAGTGGGTAGGGTTGACGTTCCACAAAGTGACGTTACCTTAAAGGGAGGGAAGCATATGGTACCTGATTGGTTTGCTTCCCTCCCTTTAAGGTGATGTCACACCACCTAAAAAAAGGAAGGCATCACATGGTACATCCACCAATCGGATTGGTGGGTGTACGATGTGATTCCATCATGTTTGGTAGACAAGTTATTCTCTGCCTAACTTGATGCCTGTTCACGTGGTACATCCATCAATCGGATTGGTGGATGTACCATGTGTCTGTCAAATGTGACATCACAGGCCTTATATAAGGCCTGTCACGTCTCATTTGACAGGAAGGAGATGGCGAGGCAACATCTACTGTAGCTGTAGAAAAAAAAAGAAAATAAGCTCTACTCACCAGTGACTTCTCTACAAGCAACAGAGGATCCTAGACTTCTGGAAATTAAGCTGGACTTCAAGCTGAGGATCATTGCTTCATATATCAAGAGTTGATTGGTGCTATAGTTGGATGAGAAGGATGAGCCTTCCTCCCTGCAAGGTTAAGATTCACATTTATTGACTATAGGGTGCCGAATGATTGCCAACATGGCTATTTGTACTCCCATTGAGGGCATAGATAAGCAGTGACAATCAATGGATTTATTGTATTGCAATGTGTATTTTATTTTATTGTTTTTTTGTATGCATCACAAATGGGCAAAAGTGCTATTAGTCTATTTGTGTATTTGTGTATGTGGTGATGGTAGAGGGGGTGGGTCATGGGTGTGGTTAGGCCTCCCGGGTGGGTAGTGGGAGGAGTTAACTGCTTAACTACCATAGCGGTTACTACCTGCTAAGGTAAATAAGGGGGTACTAGTCAGTAGTGTTTTAAATGTTGGTGCTACTGAGGACGAGGATGGCCTTCATCTTGGGAATGGTAAGTACTACTTTTATTTACTAGAGGGTGGCTATAGATTGTGTTTGAATGGACAAAAGCCCTATTAGCCATATCTGGCTAATAGGGCTTTTGCCTATTACTGTGTGTGGTGAAAGGGGGGGGGGGATACTGGAGGTAGAGGGGGTGGGTGATGGGGGTAGTAGGATGCCCATTGATTGCCTGTTGTTGCTATCTGTGCCACCATTGAGGGCATAGATAGTCACAGTGACAATCAATAGATTAAATGGCTACTGTTTGTTTTGATTGTATTGCAATTTGTATTTTATTGTAATGTGCAGTACTGTATATTTGAATGGGCAAAAGCGCTATTAGCAATATTAGCCAATAGGGATTTTGCCCATTCCCATGTGTGGTGGTGGTATTGAGGGATGGGGGAGGTAGGGGGAGAGGTTTGTTGGCAGTAAAGGGGATAGGTGGAGGGTGTAGTTTCCCCAGGGTGGGTCAGAGTTAGCAGGAAGTCAGAGGGGGCAGGGGAGTCAGAAAGGGCAGGGGAATCAGAGGGGGCAGGGGAATCAGAGGGGGCAGGGGAATCAGAGAGGGCAGGGGAATCAGAGGGGGCAGGGGGATCAGAGAGGGCAGGGAAATCAGAGAGGGCAGGGGAATCAGAGGGGGCAGGAGAATCAGAGGGGGCAGGGGAATCAGAGGGGGCAGGGGAATCAGAGGGGTCAGGGGAATCAGAGAGGGCAGGGGAGCAGGGGAGTCAGAGGGAGCAGGGGAGTCAGAGGGAGCAGGGGAGTCAGAGGGAGCAGGGGAGTCAGAGGGAGCAGGGGAGTCAGAGGAAGCAGGGGAGTCAGAGGGGGCAGGGGAGTCAGAGGGGGCAGGGAGTCAGAGGGGGCAGGGAGTCAGAGGGGGCAGGGAGTCAGAGGGGGCAGGGAGTCAGAGGGGACAGGGAGTCAGAGGGAGCATATAGGGTAGGGGAGTCAGAGGGGGCAGGCAGAGTAAGGCCATGATTATACCAAAACAAATTGCATACCTTGTGCGATGACTGCGCAGCACCGAACTGCAAAGTGGGAGACTGGAGAAGAGACTTGGAAATTTGTTTTCTTGAGGCGACGGCCACATCACATGAGCGGTTCAGCCAATGAGGGTGAACCGCTCACAGCCACGCCTCCGCCACGCCTCCCTGTCTCCTTTGCTTCTCTCCTCTCCTGTCTCCTCTGCTTGTTCAGATGCCGCTCGGCGGCCGCGTGAGGATGAAGTCAACGGATCGCACTTCACCCAGTGGCATCTGGTATAATCGTAGGCTAAGAGGGGGCAGGGAGTTATAGGGGGCAGGGTGTCAGAGAGGGCAGAAAGTCACAGAAAACACACGCGTGACAGAACAAATACACACAGGACAGAGACCCACAGTCTCACCTCTCTACTGCCCATGCTGCTAACTCCTCTGCTTAGCCACCACCAGCAGACTCCTAACACCTCCTCCTGATTTGCTGCATTACCCAGCAGCAGCCAATCAGGATATTGAAAACTGCCCTGCTCTCTCCCTGCTCTGGGAGATTGGTGACCAGGGGTGCAGCTATAGACCGGGCAGTCCGGGGGCCTGCCCTCTTGGTGTGCCCGCTCAGGGCCGTCGATGGGGGGGTGGAGGGCCGGGACATTTGGCCCAGCCATCTAGCCGAGGGGGGAGAGGGAGCAGGCAGCAGAGCCTGGGTGGGACGGAACTGAGGCAGAGAGCTGCAGAGCTCTGGCCGCGCCTGCTCTCCATGACATCAGGAGGAGGAGTTACTATGTGCTGCTGTGGGAAGGTGTGCTGTGTGTATTTGTGGGTCAGTTTACTGTGTGTTTGTGTGTCAGAATGCTGCGTGTTTGTGTAAATTTGTCAGTTACAGTTTGCTCTGTCAGTGTG
Organism: Ascaphus truei; assembly: GCF_040206685.1. Lineage (NCBI taxonomy): Eukaryota > Metazoa > Chordata > Amphibia > Anura > Ascaphidae > Ascaphus > Ascaphus truei. The sequence goes on along the minus strand of NC_134485.1, from coordinate 213,068,334 downwards.
CTGTGTGTGCCCCCCCCCTCATCCTCAGGGGGCTATTGCAGTGTGCGTATGTGAGGGGGTGTGACAGGGTGAATAGACATCACCAGCCATATACCTGGCAGACCTATGTTTAGTTTTGCAGTGCAGCAGGGACAAGGTTACGTTTCAGGTGAGAGGGCTGCTTAATTAGTCTGATACCAGCTGCCTCATCAAGGTGTTTTAAAACCCCCAGGCTGTACACACATGCAGGCTAGCTGGCCAAGAGATAGGAGTGAAATGCTGAAGTAAAGATTATTGCTACAAGGTCTGTCTTCAAAGTATATGTTTTGATGAACTGTCTGTGTTCTACATGCTGAAAAAGAAGCTGTCTTGTTTTTGTATGCTGAAAAAGAAGCTGTCTTGTTTTTGTATGCTGAAAAAGAAGCTGTCTTGTTTTTGTATGCTGAAAAAGTAGCTGTTTTGTTTTTGTGTGCTGTATTTTTAAAGGCTCAATAAATAAGCCTTATCAAGAGAACCCGTGTGTGGTTGCATGTACCCTGCAACAGGGGGTTATTTTAGGGGGTGTATTGTAGTTTGTGGTGAGGGGTTTATTGTAGTGGTAGGGGGGGGTTATTGTAGAGTGTGTTGGGGGGGAGGTTATTGTGGTGTATGTGTGTGGGGGGGAGGTTATTGTAGTGTGTGTGGTGTGTGGGGGGGAGGTTATTGTAGTGTGTGTGGGGGGGGTTATTGTAGTGTGTGTGGGGGGGGGGGAGGTTATTGTAGTGTGTGTGTGGGGGGGGAGGTTATTGTAGTGTGTGTAGGTGGTTACTCTAATGTGTGTATTGTGGGGGGGTACTGTATTGTAGGGGAGGATTGTGTGTGTGGGGGGGAAATGTGTGTGTGTGTGTGTGTGTGTGTGTGTGTGTGTGTGTGTGTGTGTGTGTGTGTGTGTGTGTGTGTGTGTGTGTGTGTGTCCAGTAGGGGGGGGAATTAATGTGAGGAGGCGAGGATTCAGGGAGCTGGATTTAGTGTGTGTGTGTGTGTGGGGGGGGGGGAAGAGACTTGGAAATTTGTTTTCTTGAGGCGACGGCCACATCACATGAGCGGTTCAGCCAATGAGGGTGAACCGCTCACAGCCACGCCTTCGCCACGCCTCCCTGTCTCCTTTGCTTCTCTCCTCTCCTGTCTCCTCTGCTTGTTCAGATGCCGCTCGGCGGCCGCGTGAGGATGAAGTCAACGGATCGCACTTCACCCAGTGGCATCTGGTATAATCGTAGGCTAAGAGGGGGCAGGGAGTTATAGGGGGCAGGGTGTCAGAGAGGGCAGAAAGTCACAGAAAACACACGCGTGACAGAACAAATACACACAGGACAGAGACCCACAGTCTCACCTCTCTACTGCCCATGCTGCTAACTCCTCTGCTTAGCCACCACCAGCAGACTCCTAACACCTCCTCCTGATTTGCTGCATTACCCAGCAGCAGCCAATCAGGATATTGAAAACTGCCCTGCTCTCTCCCTGCTCTGGGAGATTGGTGACCAGGGGTGCAGCTATAGACCGGGCAGTCCGGGGGCCTGCCCTCTTGGTGTGCCCGCTCAGGGCCGTCGATGGGGGGGTGGAGGGCCGGGACATTTGGCCCAGCCATCTAGCCGAGGGGGGAGAGGGAGCAGGCAGCAGAGCCTGGGTGGGACGGAACTGAGGCAGAGAGCTGCAGAGCTCTGGCCGCGCCTGCTCTCCATGACATCAGGAGGAGGAGTTACTATGTGCTGCTGTGGGAAGGTGTGCTGTGTGTATTTGTGGGTCAGTTTACTGTGTGTTTGTGTGTCAGAATGCTGCGTGTTTGTGTGTAAATTTGTCAGTTACAGTTTGCTCTGTCAGTGTGCTGTGTGTGATTCAGTGTCTGTCAGTGTGCTGTGTGTGCCCCCCCCCCTCATCCTCAGGGGGCTATTGCAGTGTGCGTATGTGAGGGGGTGTGACAGGGTGAATAGACATCACCAGCCATATACCTGGCAGACCTATGTTTAGTTTTGCAGTGCAGCAGGGACAAGGTTACGTTTCAGGTGAGAGGGCTGCTTAATTAGTCTGATACCAGCTGCCTCATCAAGGTGTTTTAAAACCCCCAGGCTGTACACACATGCAGGCTAGCTGGCCAAGAGATAGGAGTGAAATGCTGAAGTAAAGATTATTGCTACAAGGTCTGTCTTCAATGTATATGTTTTGATGAACTGTCTGTGTTCTACATGCTGAAAAAGAAGCTGTCTTGTTTTTGTATGCTGAAAAAGAAGCTGTCTTGTTTTTGTATGCTGAAAAAGAAGCTGTCTTGTTTTTGTATGCTGAAAAAGTAGCTGTTTTGTTTTTGTGTGCTGTATTTTTAAAGGCTCAATAAATAAGCCTTATCAAGAGAACCCGTGTGTGGTTGCATGTACCCTGCAACAGGGGGTTATTTTAGGGGGTGTATTGTAGTTTGTGGTGAGGGGTTTATTGTAGTGGTAGGGGGGGGTTATTGTAGTGTGTGGGGGGGGAGGTTATTGTGGTGTATGTGTGTGGGGGGGAGGTTATTGTAGTGTGTGTGGTGTGTGGGGGGGAGGTTATTGTAGTGTGTGTGGGGGGGGAGGTTATTGTAGTGTGTGTGTGGGGGGGGAGGTTATTGTAGTGTGTGTAGGTGGTTACTCTAATGTGTGTATTGTGGGGGGGTACTGTATTGTAGGGGAGGATTGTGTGTGTGGGGGGGAAATGTGTGTGTGTGTGTGTGTGTGTGTGTGTGTGTGTGTGTGTGTGTGTGTGTGTGTGTGTGTGTGTGTGTGTGTGTGTGTGTGTGTGTGTGTGTGTGTGTGTGTGTGCGTGTGCGTCCAGTAGGGGGGGGAATTAATGTGAGGAGGCGAGGATTCAGGGAGCTGGATTTAGTGTGTGTGTGTGTGGGGGGGGGGGGAGGGATGTGACTGAGTGATACCGAAGGGGGGGGCGGGGGAAGAGTGTGAGACAAAAAGGGTGAGTGAGGGAGAGGGTGTAAGAGGGGGGAGAGAAATACATGAGGAGAGTGAGGAGCTGTAAAAGAGGTGGGGCTCACAGGGCCGCCAACATGCTTAGGGGGAAGGGGCGGGGGGTCCCCCCGATGGAAATTCCTCAATCTACAGAATATGTTCACTCATAATGGGGCCCTGAAAAAAACATTCCCTGGGGGCCTGCACATGTCTAGCTACGCCACTGCTTATGATTCTCTCACGGAACCCCGGTTGGGAAACACTGCACTAAGGTAAAGAAGCTCTGCTTGTATTATATTTTTATTACATACAGTAGGGTTGGAGCAGGGGACCTCCGGCATGTTACGCGTTTCTTTCAGATCCGGGGACCCCCTGCTTCCAGAGGTACAGGCCCACGTATAGGGTGCCGGTATCTCCTGCAAGTTTAAATGTCCTGGTCACACGACCGAGGCATTTAAAGTTGCAGAAGATGTCGGCTTCCAATACGATGGCCTGTACCTCAGGCAGAATGGGGAACTCAGACCAGAAAGTAATGCGGTTCAGTGCCGGAGATCCCTGCTTCAATCCTACTGTATTTATTACAAATAAAAATGTAATTTTAAAGAGCTGTGCGGGAGGCACAGAGAGAGAGGTCGCTTCTCTCTGCACAGCTCTTTCAGACTGGTGTGGCCCAGTAGGATTAACACAGCGGGATTGTGAGGATGCAGGGATCGCGGCGCTTACAGCACGACCCCTCCTCACCTCCGAATGCCCCCGGTGCCGTGAGATGACTTCCTTTCCTCACCCGACCTGCTCCCGCTGTGCGGGGGCGCCCCCCCTCATTCTCGGCGGGCCGGCGCTGCCCCGAGGCCTCAAAGAGGGCTCTGGCGGTTCCCTCTGGTCCCGGGCGCGCGCCCTCCGACCTTACAGAGCGCGTGCCGGGCAAGGATAATTTATTCACTACACTAGCAGTGAAACCACGCCCCCAAATCTCACAAAGGCTGCCACTTAACCCTAAAGCTCCCCACCTGGCTGCCTATCATAGGAACCAATCCAGGACAGCTCCTCATGTTCCTCCAGGTCTGCCTCCATTCCCTATTGGTCAGCCGCAATATATAGTACCTGTGTTGCCTCTCTCACATCGCTCGACATAGTCTCTGCTTACAGACGTCTATTCTGGCTTTCCCTTTGCTCTTTGTTATTCAGGTTGCGACCCGGCTTGGCGGGCGTTCCTCTCTGGCTCTGGACCCCGGCTCCCACCTGATCTTGCAGCTTCTCTCATCCCTCGACTACAGTTTGGACCTCGACCTCCCGGATCTCTCTCTCCCTGACCTTGGCTAACGGCAACGACTTTGTCTCTTCTGTACCGGTACCGGCAAGTATTGCTACACCTATTCACACCTGGCCTGGCAACGCCAAAACACCATACTCCGGACACGCTCCTTCTGCTGCGGGTGCGTGCACATATACGTCCCCACCTCAGTATAAGGGACGAGTCTGGTCTGCGGGCAGCACCGGCGTAACAGGGATTCCCATTCAGAAGCATGGACCCCCACTGCATTAATCCTTATAGGAAATTCCCCCTGCGCTGGGCAGTGATGTGCTTGGCCGTGATCATGGCCACACTTGGGCCAAGGTCCACCCGCTCCAAGTGGCGCACAGGGTGAAGATGAATCGTGATACATATGTACTGTGATTGAGCAGATAAGAATTCTGGGTCGGGATATGCCAATGTCCTATCAGTCATGTCAGTTTTTCATTCTTAGCTATTACGGGGGATATTATGTAACTTCCAATAACCCTTCTCACTCCCACAGCAGAACAAGGTAGCCAAAGCTGCCCTGTAGCTTTTCCAAATAAAAGTGTTTGATATATGTTTGGTAATGAAGAAGAGTACAGGGTGTAGAAAGAGCAAAGGACAAAGTAAGGCATGATGCAGAATTCATATTATTTATATTATAATTACTATTTGTAAAAAAAATAATCATTCTTCATTTATAATTAATTTTGGGTGCAATATTCTTGCTTTGAACTGAGCACCCTATATCCCAGTGCTGTATAAAAGCATACACACACACAGTGATGCTTCATGCTTGACAAGGATGATATCTAACTGCAAATCAGAATATACATGAGGGGTTTAATCATGAGTATATTGACAAAATCACTTTGCCCGAGGGGAAAGAAGTTAGTGAGTGATAATTACAAAAGCATAAAACACCAAAAAAAGAATCCAAAAGCCTAATCCATTTGGGGATTTTCCATTTCCCAAATGATGCGGGTGCAGGATGCTTCATTTTCAGCTATTGCAGATGTTAAGCCAACTAACAACAATTAGCTCTCAGCATCCCTGCATTTGTTTTATATACTTGTTGGCTGCATATTGAGATGTTATTCCCTAGTATATAAACTAAATCATTTTATTAGTACAAATGGAGTTTATTTAACAGATGCCTACATATTTTCAGGTACAGTGCTCATGCAATTGAGGATAGAAGACAGTGACTGTGATGGAAAGAGGCAGCAGGGAACGCGAATAAAGGTTATCCCAGCCTGCTGCTCACCTCCCCGTCAACCTGAACCCCTCTTGTCCTTTATCAAGTATATAAAGTAGCCCCTTTTCCCTCTGATAATCGTTTTTCCACAGTCTTATTTTATCCTTTATTCAACTGTCTTATAGGTCTACCAGTTTCTTTAGTACGGAGCTGTGCTCATCTTATGTGATGTAATGTATGTATGTCTTTATTTATATAGCGCCATTAATGTACATAGCGCAATAATACACGTGACAATCATATAGATAACAAATAATATAAATTACACATAAAGGGGAGAAGTGCTTCAGACATAAAAGTATCATTTACGCAAAGGAGTCCCTGCTCCGAAGAGCTTACTATCTAATAGGTGTATCACTTTCCCTGTATGCGTTACATTACCTGGTATTGAATTGGAATGTACGGTGTAGCACTGTTGGGTAGAGGAAGGATGCTGTTTGCACTGTCACTTTAAAGCATCAAGCTACCTTAGAATCTCTGGGACATAACACAAGTCGCCCCAAAGCCAGCTCCCTAAGACAAGGGTGCGCAAACGTCTGATGATGCGCCCCCATGCATCCACTCCCCCGGTGCTCGCGACCCCTTACCTGCCTGTTGACAGGCCCGCCAACAGGGGGCATCTGCCGTGGTTGGCGTCCCACACCCCGTGAGTCCCCTGCGTGCCTGATTGTAATAATAATTCCAAAATGTAAAAAACGCAGTGTGGCTGCACCCGGTGTCGGGTCTCTCTGACGGCAGCGGCGGAAGTCAGCTGGGCTAAGCTTCCGACGCACCGGCGTGAGAGAGAGGCCGGGTGCGTTTGTGAGCAGCAGCGCGGGACAGTTGAATGCAGCGGGGCCGGCAGCAACTGCTGTGACCTGCCACCGGGCCCACCGCAGCACCGCCAGCCACCAGCCCCCCATCCCCCGCAGCACCGCCCCCCCCCATAGCACCGCCAGCCACCGGACTCCCCCCCACCGCAGCACCACCAGCCACCGGACTCGCCCCCGCAGCACTGCCAGCCACCGGACTCCTCCCCCCACAGCACCGCCAGTCACCGGACTCCCTCCCGCCAGCCACCGCAGCATCATTAGTCACCGCCCAACACCCCTCCCCGCCCGCAGCACCGCCAGCCACCGACCCCACCCCCTCCCCTGCAGCTCCGCCAGCCCGGGTGATCGCGTGAGGCCTCTGCAACTGAACTTATCGAGGTTCAGCCGGCTTCAGATGACATGACAACGTGGCGTCAAATGACACCGCGGGATGTCTTTTGGACAACACATGACCCCACGCCGACACCCGTTGCCATGGCAATGTGTCATGTGATGTCACGTCACATGACAATCGACAGGCAGTGCCGCCAATAGAAATCATGGGGCCCAGGACAAATGAAAGGAGCAGCCCCACCCCCAACCCATAGGGCACCTACAATGGGGGAAAAAAAATTAGGCCGCAACTTTTACTTCACCCCCCAATACACATAAAAATACAACCCCACAATACATATAAAAATATACCCCCCCCCCCCCCCCCCCAATACATATAAAAAATAGACCTCCAATACAAATACAAATCAGACTTACCTTGTGGATGGACTCAGGTCAGGCCTGGTGGCTGCGGGGTGGGGGGTGGGCCGGTGGCTGTAGGAGGGCCGGTGGCTGTGGGGGGAGGCAGGGCAGTGGCTGTGGGATGGGCGGTAGGCCGGTGGCTGATACTGGGTACTGGGAGGGTGCCGGTGGCTGCTACTGGGGGGGGGGGGGGGGTATTGCTGCGGGAGGGCCGGTGGCTGCGGAGGGGGGTGCCGTTGCTACGGGGAGAATGGGTGTTAGGCTGGTGACTTCAGGATGGCTGGAAAAATACCCCAACCCCCCAATACAGATAAAAAAATCTCCCAACCCCCCCCCCAAAACATATAAAAAATACCCCAACCCCCACAATACATATAAAAATACCCCAACCCCCCCCCCCCCCCCCCCCGAAACATTAAACCTACTTTAGTTTTGGACTTGGATAAAGTATTTCTGATGTATATTGAAGTATTTCCATATTCACACATCACCTGCTCTCACAGCTCTACATTCGCATAATCCCACTTACTTCTTCCCCAACGCCATCTCCTTCAATTAACAAGCAGCTAGTAGAAACACACAAACCCCCTGAACCTTATGTCCCCACTTATCCTTCCTTATAGAATGTAAGCTCCTTGGGGCAGGGCCCTCCTTACCTATTGTAACAAAGTATGTTAATGTTTGTTATTTTATTGTTTTCGTCCTCGAACCCTATTGTACCGCGCTATTGTACCGGAATATGTTGGCGCACTATAAATAAATGATAATATAACACGGTATGTACCATAAAACCTCTATTTCCCCCATAATGCATCTATTATGTAAGCCCCTAGTACGTTCAGGGCAGTAACAGGTTAATCTATGATCCAGTGACCCCCCTTATGCTCCACTTGTAAGTGAAGGAAGTAGGGTGGTGACTCATGGCCTGTATAAGCCTATAAGGGATAGGTACAGTTCATGAGCTCGCCCCTTCCAGAGACTTCCAAGTGGGAGATCAAATTTAGGAGTTGCTCTGAAGCTGAAGGAGAGGGCATGGGCTGTGAGTCTCTCCCATTGAGCGGATGAGCTGGCCACCCCAGACTTATGCCTGGGGACCATCAAGACTAAATACCCCACTACTATTGGGGTTTGCACTCTCCAGAAGTCTGGGACTTCGGAGATAATACTCTGCTGTCTGAAGAGCAGCTGCAGTGATGCCAAATAAAGACCCATGTTCAATATACCTCTGCCTGGGTGTCAGTTCCTGGGCAGGAGGGGTAAAGGGTGTTGTGGTGGGAACTGAAACCCGGGAGCCCACTACAACTGGAGGCGCTGTACCATGAAACGAAACTCCTGCAAGAGATCATAAGGCTGTTCTGTTGCCCCTTACCATCGCAGCTACTCAGTTCTCCTGAAACAAAAGGGTCCTCTAACGCGTTTCGCGCTTTAGTAGCGCTTTATCAAAGATAAAGCGCTACTAAAGCGCGAAACGCGTTAGAGGACCCTTTTAATGTAGCTTTTGCTACCATGCATTTTCATTAAAGCATTTTTACTTTTCACGGATCTGCCTCCAGCCCTATTTTTTTGCAGTGCTCCACCATCTTTCTACGCATACTATTCAGAGATTAAGAGGACACTAAGACATTCAACTGGCCTACTATGTAGGACTTTTAATCTCTCTGTATCTCATTAAGTGCCCCTCCAGTCAGAAAGGGCCATAAAAAGTCTTAAAAGAAGCTTTGATCCTACCTGTCGTAGTTGTTTGTGTGGTGGCCGCTGTAATTGGATCTGAGGCACCCGAGTGGTCTTCTACTCTTTGCTGGGTATGACAGGCCTAGACATATTGCAGCCCCCGATTGTTTTTTGAGGTACACCCAAATATCTTCTAACTTTGCACAGTGACAGCAGGTTTGTTTTGGGAAATATGCTGTGGCTATTACCAGTCTTGCCTTGGAGCATTCCGGCCTGAAGCCCTGGACCTGGAAACTCTGCCTCTCATCCCTGCAACCAAACCTCTGTTCTAAGGACTGCTTTCTGTTCCCACAGACATACAGTACTGTATCTCCCCTGCCTGGAGTGTGGTTACCTTCTGTGTAAGTGTTAGGATTTTATATATACCTTCTCCTTTTATTTTACTGCTGCTGACTGCACATAAACCGCTTTTCTTGTGCACTGTGCCTTTTTAATAATAAAACTGGTAATTTAATAGCTGTCTGGCCTGGCTGATTTTTATTTTACATGATCAGTAAAGATAATCCACCAAATGTATTTATATGTTTTTAAGAATGTCACATATTGGTGTGCTTTCTAAGAACCCTCTGGGCCCTGAGTTAGCATAGAACCCATTGTCCCCAGAAACCACAAGGTTCACAAATCTTCCAGAGTGTTTGTGTGTTTCTTGGTAATGGATAGGGCACGCTGGTGTATAACAGTAGGTGCATCTCCAAACAGCAGAGGTCTGTGTGCTGCTTTTGGGTGCCTTGTATCAGTTTACTGGTGACCTGTAGTTTTAGGTGGGGTCATACCATTCTGTAACAGTGACATATTACTACTACTGTACAACTCACTTTTTTGTTTTTTGCAAGACCAACTGTTATTAGTTGGGTTATTAACCACTTGATCTGCCAAAAAGGACAGCAAAGCATTGCTCTGCAACCAGTTGCTGACCTATCTGGCACCCAGGGGGTTAGCATAATCAATACGTCCAACTGCTATTATAATTTATTTAATACCATTATATCCACTTTGAAAAGTGCACGTTATTATTATTATTAATAATAATAATATTAATCATAATAATAATAGACCATACTATGCTTCAAAAGTTAACCTAACAGCTAGAGAGGTAGATTGGGTGCAAATTGAGCTAATAAACAGGAGCATTGCCTCTGCTTTGCTTGCATGTAACACCTGCTTTGCTTTCAATATCTGGATTCGATTCAATTACAGTTTAGATGAAATGAACTGTTTAAATACAACGTTTCAATCTATTTGTTACCGAGAAAAGAAGGATCATTAAGAAAAACTCATTGAGGCACAGAAAAAAAAAGAAATGATACACGCTGCCAGCAATTCCACTGCCAAACAGCAACCTTGAAAATCTGTCAGAATATATCAACAACTAACAGTAGAGGGTGCTTATGTGCATGTGTTAAAGAAAACATAAAACACAAGAAGCTATATGAATATTAATGTCCTTGTGCAATTTCAACAGTAATCATAAACATAAATGAATAAGAATCTCTTTGAAGCAAATAAATGAAGAGAATAAACATTTCATTCCTTTCCAACTTCCTGCTCTTCAGTGATTCCTCAGTAACATTCAGCAAGTGTGTTTGGGTATAATTGTGCACACGAAGTGGGTGTAAGCACACGGAGTGGTGGTGACCATGTCAAAGCAGGGTTGCATACCGCCATACTGCAAGTAGGGGACTTTTCAGAACACGTTTTCACCTAGGACTACATCATTTTTCATACTTGTTGTTTTGTAAGCAACATCTTGTTGATACCTTGCAGCTGGTGGGAGTAAACAGGCCTCCGGGAGAACTGTGTCACGGAAGATCAGATCTCTTATCACATTTATATTTCTGGGATCTGTCAATAGGCAAAACAAGGCAGTGAAATAAAATGGGGTTTATTTGGATAAAACCTTGGAAATACAACAAAACACAAAAATATACACACTTACTGGGGTCTGGGGTATGAGATCTAGCCTTTCCTAGGTGCAGGGTGCCCGCTTGCAAGGACTTACCCTGATCAGAACCTTGTTCAGGAAATCCTGAACCGAAATGCAACAGAAACTCCTAACCGGGACCTAATCCTGATACTCCTGGAACTGTTTTTGGCTGGAGTTCCTGACCGCAACGTTCTAAGATGAAAACTTGGTCCTCGCGGCTGACTTAGCCTCTGCAGGGCAGACTTTCCTAGCTTCAAAACGAAGCCTGTTGCTCTGTTATTTTGGACACAGCAAAGTTATTTTGGACACTCACTCTTTGATAAAGTTCCACCACGGAACGAAACGCGTCAGATGTTCTCTGTGATGTGCAGCATTCAAGTTTAATAAAGCTGATTTTATTTATCCCCTTGGCTGAGTTCCAATTGCAGTGACCACCTACAAACCACATCTTTATTCAAAACGAAGCCTGTTGCTCTGTTATTTTGGACACAGCAACTTTGAAAAGCCTGTCCTAGCTTCATCGACTCAAGCCACAAAATTGTCTGGCTCTCTGATGGCGTTTCTCCTTACATACTCTCTGCTGGGCTATGTTCAGCATGGAGGAAAAAGGAGTGACCAATCAGAGCGTGGGAATTCCTCCCTGCCAGTAAATAGAAATGGGCTCGTCTCTGGGCTGACGTCAGAGGAGGAGGAGGCGTGCCAATCCGGCTCAGGATGTCCCGTGGGCAGGACATATGAATTGACCAAAGGGGGCACGCCAACATTCTGCCTCTTCCTCTAGTCAATCAATTCAGTCAAATCTACTGTTCAGGCTCCACGGAGTCTGGCAAACCAGAGGATCCTCCCCACAGGGGGTGTCTGCTAATGCTGTGTGTTGTCTTCAGCTGTGTCCTTGACACTGATCAGCTAATGTGGCTGTGTCCCTGTCTAAGGGGCCTGTCCCTGTTGCAGCCACAAACTTACAAGGGAGTCGGGGCCAAGCTGGGGCCGAATAGGGGGTCTCTGGCCTAGTACCAGGGTCACAGACACTGTGCACCTACACCCTTACCCTCCAACTGGCGTGGCTCTCTAAGCACACCGAAAGTATCTCTTTACTGGCAGGAGAATCCGTGCACCCTATTGGTTGGTTTCGCACTATGTGTCCATACTCCTATCAGAATATCCAACTGGATACCACCCCATGTGGAGGCAGACTCATCGCTGATGGTGATGGCGTGGGACCGGACGGACCCCTGTCTTCCGTTGGCACTACCGGGTGTTGGTTCACCCTGCAGGTATCACACTTCGTACAAGTGCAACAATTATAACACTGTGGGCAGCGTTGTCACACTCTTCCGGGTGGGTTGGCTACTGTGGATCCCTGGTTGGGTAGGTGCCCAGACACCTCTGTACATTGGGGGAGACTCACCGGGGTGTGGACTAAGTAGATGGACAGTGTGATACAATGTGTGGGTTACGGCCGTGCGAGGCCTATGTTATACATGTTGTGGTAAAATCATATGTGTTCAGTAAAACTTGTTATCTATACCAGCGGTGCGCAAACTGGGGGGAGCAAGATTGTTTAGAGGGGGCGCAGCCGGCAGGGGCGATTTTATCAGAAGCAGAGAGAAAAGCAGTCGGTAGCTGCAATTTCTCCTGCAGCCATTAGGTGGCGCTGTGCTGCACAGCTCATGCAGCACAGGTTTTGCCTTGCTGAATGCAGCGTGATAAGTTGACTGTGTGAGTGTGTGTCATGGAGAGGGGATTTAAAGAGAGACATGGAGGGAGTCAAAGAGACATGGGGAGGTGGAAGGGGGGTGAGAGACATGGGAAGGTGGGAGGTAGGTGAAAGAGAGACATGGAGAGGTTTGAGGGGGGGAAAAGTGCGACATGGGGGTGAGAGAATGACACTGGGGGGAAGGGGAGAGAAACACTGGAGGGAAGGGAGAGACACACACAGGCTGGATGGAGAGAGAGAGAGAGAGACACTGGGGTGAGGGAAAGAGAGACACTGGGAGAGGGAGAGAGAGACACTGGTGGGAGAGAGAGAGAGACACTGGTGGAGGAAGAGACACAATGGCTGGAGGGAGAGAGAGACACTGGGGGAGGGAGAGAGACTGGGGGAGTGAGAGAGACACTAGGGGGAGGAAGAAAGAGAGAGAGACACATACTGAGGGAGGGTGAGGGAGAAAGAGAGTGGGGGAGGGAGGGACACTGAAGAGGGAGTAAGAAAGACTGGGAGAGGGAGAGACTGGGGTAGAGGAGAGGGAGAGACTGGGGGAGAGGAGAGTGAGACTGTGGAAGATGGGAAAGAGGTCCCAATGTGGCTGGGGAGAGAGAGGGATTAATAATACAGCATAAATGGGGACGCTATTAGACAAATATCATAATATTTATTTTTAAGTGATGTAATTTGTGTTATAAATACTTTTTATGATGTGTCACGGTTTTTACTTTTGAAAGTTTATGGTGCGCGCGGGGGCTGTGGCGGTACAGCGGCTGAAGAGAAATGGATCCAAAGAGGCCAGGGGAGGAGCACGCCCCAGCGCAGTGACATCAAACGCGCTGCAGGTCTGGCCGGCACGTGGAGTGACTGACGTTCCAGCTGCAGCTGCACGCTTTGCTGTGTTTGCTGCTGCTGGGGGAGAGAAGAGGGAAGTTCTGGCGGGGGAGGAGGTGGTTCCCCTTTCGGACCAATGAGCTGCACACCCACTGGTAGCAGGGCCTTCCAGCACCTGGAGGAGCCGGAGCAGGCCCCTGCCTCATGATCACCTATCCCCAGGGAGCTCCATCAGGACCAGGAAGAGATCAACAAAGCGCCCCCCCACCTCCCCTCCCAGCTAAATGGAGGGATGAAGGTCAGGCAGAGATGGCAGAATTGAGGGGCTTGGGAGGAGGATGAGTTTTGGGGGGCTGAGGGTTATTCTTTGGGTCAGGGGGGTCACTTGGGAGTATTGATCAGCAGGGCAGATACATCAGTACCCCCTTGAGTTTGGTTATGGGGATCCCTGATCCCTGGGCAACATTAAAACGTTAATAAATAATACATAATACTGGTAGGTAGGAAGTATGGGGGGAAGAGGGAAGGGAGGAAGCAAAGAGGTGGATGAATGCCCCCTCAAATGGCTTGCCTTTGTGCACCAGAAAAAAACATATTACCAGATGCCAGCAAACAAAAAAATAAGCAGTGATCCAATACTAGTATACTGCCTGCGCGCACGCTGGAGTCCAAGCGATTTGTGAACTTGGCTGCAAGAGATTGTAAACGCATGGCGGACGCGTCACCTAGCTGGTTCGCCTTCATTGGCTGAACCAAACGTCATGTGATTTTGATTACATCAGGGGGGGGGGGCCCGAGAAATTTCATGGATGAAAAGGGGGGCTCAGCATAAAAAGTTTGCTCCCCCTGATCTATACAAGTGTGTGCCTTTCTTGTATTGAATCATGTGATGGGGTTATCCAGCATTGTTAGGATCCCTCACAGCTGGAGGCACTGTCACCAAACGAACCAGGTACATCCCAGGCTCCCTGCAGCGGAGGGCCTCCTGTGAGCCTACAGGTAACAGTGAACCCATACTCAGTAGCCGCCACATCTCCCATAGGGTGGGGGAAACAGTGCTACTGTGACGGTGTGCTCATCACAAACAAGATAGCATCACGCTGCTGAGGTGGGGTAATATATATAACGTCAACCCACAGCCGCGTGAGCGCATCTGGAGCGTAGAGTAGTTGAGGTAGCTGGATCAGGGTAGTAGAGGTGAGAATGGTCGTGATACTTTCCGGGGTCAGTAGTGGAGGGGTACGGATCATTGTGGGTGCTTTAGCCGAGGTCAGGATTGGAGAGGTGCGGATCGTCGAGAGTAAGCCAAGGTCAGGGATGGAGAAATGCGGATGGTCAAATGAAGCTGGGTCAGGAGAGGAGAAGAGCGGAGTCCGAAGGCAAGCAGGGTCAGTAACAAGTCAAGGCAGACAAGGCTGGAACAGAACAGACTGTGGAGAGGCACACGCACAAACAGAGATTATGCTCAGTCTATGAGCCTCTGGCTCTGCTGAGTATTTACAGGAAGCTGGGACGAGGCGTGTCTCCTGGGAGCTGCACGAGATGGAGATGCTGCACCTGTGAGTACTATTCGGGCAAGACCCCAGAAGCCTGTCCTGTTCTTCCCCTTTACCACCATGCGGGAGACCCAGGGCCCCCTGTTACCAGCAGGTATGCACCACACTAAGCCATGTAACCGGAGCGAGTTTCCTGTCATACAAGTGAAGGTGAGTATAAAAGGTACCCCCTTCCTGTAAGGAATAACTACCTCATATAGATTTATTCCTGTCAAAAGAAGCTAGACTAGCTGTGGTTCTGTCTGGAACCTCAAAAACATTATAATGCATTATCGATAAGCAAATGCAAATGTTATTAATGAGATTCAACTAACAGGGCACCTGCAAGAATATGAAGGAAGGGCAGACGTTGTTGCTAAGTGGCAATCCTATTCCCTTAAACAAATTCATTTACCACATCATGGATTCTTGCAAGCTTTGTTTTGTTCTCTAGGATGTTTGCCCCCTAGCAACAGCTGGTGGGAGAGTTGCTTTCATGAAAACCAGTCTCTCAGGCTCTGATGGCCCCCAGTAGTGCTTTACAAAGTTATGAGCAAATGACCATCTGGTTGCTCTCATAATAACTGATAATGAAACTCCTCTAGAGGTCACTTGTTGCAATAGCACCTCTAATCGAATGGCCCTTAAAGAGGGAGATGTTGGACACCAGACATGATGACTGACCTCCATGGCAGTTAGTGGATTCCATTGGCTGGAGCCAGCAGGTTTGGGCCCATAACGTGGCAAGGGCAATGGTTAGAGCAGGCCACGATCAGAGCAGGATGCAAACAGGAATGAGGTCAGAAAAGCCAAAGTCATGGCAGGCAGTAAATGGGGCATGCAGTGGAGCTGACGGGGGAGAGGCAGAGACCCGGGACAAGTGGGCCAGGCTAACTTCTGCATCTAGTGGCAGGGCCTCTAGTTGACACCGACTCTCCCCAGATGCTGCCTTGTCCCATGCTGGGCCTCTCTCCAATTGTTGGTGTGCACCAGAAGCTGAGCCTGACTTCCGGGTGCATCCAGCTTCCGGCGCGCACTGGTTGGAGAGAGTGAGGCCTGGCATGGGATGAAACAGCAGGTGAGGAGAGCAGCGGTCCAGTGGTGGCAATCAGAGGATGGCCCTGGCTGCCGGCCATGGGTTGCACCGCCAGGCCCCCAGCTCTTCTCAACTGATGCCTCATCCCATGCCGGGCCTCTTTCTCCCTCCAACCTGGAAGTCCGGCTCAGCTTCCGGGGCGCACCAATAGGAGAGTGAGGCCCAGCGTGAGACGAGGCAGCAGGTGGGAAGTGCCGGGGACCAGCGGTGATGGCGGAAACCAGAGTTAAGTGGTGTGTATTTGTGGGGGTGATGTTATGCCAGTGCTGCCCGCAGACCAGACCCGTCCCTTGTACTGAGGTGGGACGTATATGTGCACGCACCCGCAGCAGAAGGAGCATGTCTGGAGTGTGGTGTTTTGGTGTTGCCAGGCCAGGTGGATATAGCTATAGCAATATTTGCCGGTAGCAGGTAAAGAAGAGACATAGTAGTTGCCGTTTGCCAAGGTCAGGTAGAGGAGAGATCCGAAAGGTCGAGGTCCAAGCAGCGTAGTCAGGAGAGAGCCGGGATGGAGAGACTTAGAGAATAGTCAGCCAAGCCGCGTCGTAACCTGCGTAGCAAAGAGAAGACGAAACCCAAGTAGACATCCACAAGTGGAAACTATGTCGAGCAATGTGAAAGTGGTACAACAGGCATTAAATAGTGCGGCTGACCAATAGAAAGCGGAGGTAGGCCTGGAGGAGCAGGAGGTGCTGTCCTGGATTGGTTACCTTGATAGGCACACAGGTGAGCACCTTTAGCACTGGGTAATAGCCTGCGCGTGTGTTGGGGGCGCGGTCTCACTGCCAGAGCAGTGAATAAATTATCTTTGCCTGGCGCGTGCTAAGTAATGTCGGAGAGCGCACGCCCAGGACAAATGGCAGCCGCCTGAGTGCGGGCTGCCTGTGGGGCAGCGGTGGCTCGACAGGAACAGCTGGGAAGCCCCAGATCCATGGGGACCGGATGGGACCGGTGGCGAGGTCATCCCACGGCAGCGTGGGCCACAGGAGGTAAGGGGGGGTCATGCTGTGACAGCCGTGACCCCCGAATCCTCACAGGTGGTAAGTGTATTTGTGGGGGGATGGTAAATGTATTTAGGGGGGTTGGTAAGTGTATTTGTATGAGGCTTTGCAAAATCCATCCCGGGTTTTCTGAGTCCGGACCAGGATTTTGCTCTAGCTCGCCCTCCTTTAAAAGGACAGCCCTGTAAGCAGGAGGTTGCCGAGAAAAGTTTCAGTTCATGCAACGCACTTACCTTTTGTCTTCCTCATTACCAGACTCAGCTACGTACCTCGACCACCCCTGTTTTCCGCCTGCCTCGACCTCTGCATTCTCACCGACTACGCAACTCTGCTGCCAGCCCTGACCTTCGGCTTACGACTCGCTACTCTATCAGGATCGTTTCCTGCTTGAGACAAGCATTGTTACATAAACTCCTTTCTCTTCCAGGTCCCGAGGAAGCATCTGAATAACTCTTTTCTGGCACATCTTGTGAACCACTGCCATTAATGTTAACTGTTTGTCATGCCGTTTGGGAAATGTTGAGATAAGAAAATGGTTCTATTGAGAAACCTTGCTGAATTCTATGGCATAGCTGTCTGCGATGATCTGCAATATCCATGCATCTGTCGGGATATAGGTGAACTGATCAATGAAAAGAGCGATAATCTTCCCCCTACTGGTGACGACTTTAGGGATGGAACCTGCTGCTCTTCAAAAACTGGGGTTCTTCGGAAAGGATTGGCTGATGCCGAGTTTGTTTGTTTTTTTTCCCAGTCTGGAATGATAGAGTAGGTTAGAAACTACGCTTGGGGTATGTTTTTCCAGGTCTGTAAACTCTGGAGTCCCAAAAGGAGTATCTATCCGAATAAGGACCCTTGAAATTTCTTGACCTTTTGAGTCAAGAAATTTCCTCTCCCACCTGAAGCTTTTGCTATTGTGGTATCCAGTATACAGTATCCCCAAACAGTGTAGCACCTGAAATTGGGAGAGAAAGCAGCCTGTTTTTAGAAAAGGTAGCCCAGGATTATAACCAGAGATCTTCTGGCTAAAACTGCCAGAGCTGAGGACCTGACCACAAGCTTGGTGGCATTGAATGAGGCATCACACAAAGTCGCTGCTTCTTTTAAAGGAGTACAATCCTACCGTATTCTTTCCCTGTTCACACCAGCTTGCCGCTGTTCCTCCATCTAGGCACTCTATAATTTCTTGGTACAGGCCAGGCATGCCATGATCCAAAGCCAATCCAATAGTGGAACAGAGTCTTTTTAGTGCACACTCTGCTTTTCTATCCATGGAATTCTGGAAGGACTCATCCTCCAGGGGAATAGTGGTTTGCCTTGTAGTTCTGGCCACAGGTGAATTAACTTTGGGAGGACTATACCAGTGTTTGGTATCATGATCAGAGAAGGACTATATCTTTTTAAAACGCTTTGTGATTGAAAACCTCTTGTTTGTATGTATGTATGTCTTTATTTATAAAGCGCCATTAATGTATATAGCGCTTCACAGTATTAATACACGTGACAATCATATAAATAACAAATAATACAGATAACAGATCATGGGAATAAGTGTTTGAGACATAAAAGTAACATTTAGGATGAGGCGTCCCTGTTCCGAATAGCTTACAATCTAATTGGTAGGTATGAAGAATGTACAGGGACAGTAGGAGGGCATTTGACCAAGTGCATCTGCAGGGGGGCCAAGCTTTATGTATCATGTGTATAGTATTAGCCACGGTGCTACTCGTATGCTTCTTTAAGCAAGTGCATCTTAAGGTGGGTCTTAAAGGTGAATATAGAGGGTGCTAGTCGGGTATTGAGGGGAAGGGCATTCCAAAGGTGTGGGGCAGTCAGTGAGAAAAGTTTAAGGTGGGAGAAGGCTTTAGATACAAAGGGGGTAGAGAGAAGGCATCCTTGAGCAGAACGCAAAAGTCGGGATGGTGCATAACGAGAAATTAGAGCTGAGATGTAAGGAGGGGCAGAAGAGTGTAAAGCTTTAAAAGTGAGGAGGAGAATTGAGTGCAAAATGTGGGATTTGATAGGAAGCCAGGAGAGTGATTTTAGCAGGGGAGACACTGAGACAGATTTAGGAAAGAGTAGAGCGATTCTGGCAGCAGCGTTTAGGATAGATTGCAGGGGGGACAGGTGAGAGGCAGGAAGGCCGGACAGTTGGAGGTTACAGTAATTGAGATGGGAGAGAATGAGGGCCTGAGTCAGAGTTTTAGCAGTCGAGCAACAGAGGAAAGGGCGTATCTTTGTGATATTGCGGAGGAAAAAGTGACAGGTTTTAGAAACGTTTTGAATGTGAGAAGAGAATGTGAGAGAGGGGTCGAGTGTGACAGCTAGACAGCGTGCTTGGGTGAATGATAGTACTTCCAACAGTAATATGGAAGGAGGTAGTGAGGCCAGGTTTGGAAGGAAGTATGAGGAGCTCTGTCTGGATGTAACCATTTACCTCATGCACCAAAAACATAGATTGTAAGATCCAGGGCCGCCAACAGAAATCTTGGGGCCAAGGACAAATGCAAGGAGCAGGAGCAGGAGCAGGACCACCCCCCCCCCATTAAAAAAATTTTTAAGGGCGTAAATTTTACTTAAATGGCAGTGTTGCTATAAGGGATCTGTCTGGATACCTAAGATGGCTACTAATAGGAAGGGACCTCTCGCCCTCACTGAAGTTACCGTCGCCATCCTGCTTCCTTGCAATTCCTCCTCCTCACTTCCTGACAGGAAGTCAGCCTCTCTCTGGTCCTCATTGCCAGCAGCTCCTTCTGGGCTTTAAATAGCAGGAAGTTGCTCCCTTCAGGGCTCATGCAAAGTACTCTGTACCTTGTCCTGCTTGAGCCCTGTCTTTACCTTTGTGTTTACCTGATTGTGCTTGACCTCTGCCTGAACCTGACCACCCCTGCCTGCCGCCTACCTTGACCCCGGAATTGGACCTGACTATCCCTGAATCTCAGGCCTCAGATCCCAGGCCAAGGTCAGTGTACTACTCCCTACTCCTGCGAGTTTGTATCCTGTATTGCAATCAGCAACGTTACAGTTGCCATCCCCATTTCACACCTCGCGAGCCCCCTCTATTTGCCTCCCTTTTCCCATGTATTTCTCTCCCCTCCGTTTCACATTTCACTCTTCCCCCCTCCATTAATCACCCCACTCTCCTTCAATCCCTGCCCCCCGCCTCACGTATTTCTCTCCCCTACTCCCTCTTTTCCTCACTCCCGCTCCCCCCCTCTCCTCTCCCCTTCCATCAATTACACCACTCCCACTCAATTCCCTCCCCCTCACATAATTCCCCCACACAAAATATATACCAAAAAAAACCACCCCCAATGTAAAAAACTTCCTACCCCCAAATACATCCCAAAAAATCCAAAACCCCCAAATATATACAACCCCCCCATCTCCCCAAATATATACAACCTCCCCAAATATATACAACCCCCCATCTCTGCAAATATATGGAACCCTCCCCATATACATACACAAAAAAACACCTCCCCAATACATAGTAAAAAAAAAAACAATGCATATATATGTAGCCCTGTGTAATTTTGGGGTTACATGCATCTCTCCTCCTGTGCAGTAAACCCTGTTAAGAGGGCAGGTTTGCCAGGAGTAATCATGAGGTTTGCCCTCATCCCCTGTTAGGTGTAATATGTAGCAAAAGGAAGTGACAGCGTGCTCTGTGTCCACTTACAGTGACATAGGGGTGGTGCATCCTGGAGCTATATAATACGCATCACTTCCTAAAGTTAGGAGTTCAAGTGTCAGTTCAAGTCTGTCCAGGTCTGCTGTGTGCAGTGAGAGTTGCAGAGTGTGATAATCTGACCCCACAAAGTGCCAGGGCTCTGGCAAGGATTGTGGCCCTCCCCTTAGGGGAGAGGTGGGCAGACTATTCCCCTTTCTCTATTAGAGAGTTAGGGAAGAGCAAGGGCAGCTTCTAGGGTCCTGACTAGGAGTGGTGTCCAGGGACTTCCTTGAGGTGGGCAACCCTGAATATGATGTGCGGCTAAAGACCAGCCGTAATGATGGGCAGTCTGCCAGTGAAGATGTCAATAAAGATTGCCCTGTTGGAAAGAACCTTCTTGCCTGAGACTGGAGTAATTCAGGGAGAAGCTGCACCAAGGGGTTCTCTTCCAGAGACTCCTCCCTGCTGTCGTGGGGACCTGGAAGAGGTGGAGACGCTGTACCAAAAGTGAGTAAAACTCAGCACTACCTCACGAGCCAGTCCTGGTGAATTCCCCAATACCATCAAGCGGGAGACTCAGGAGTCCTGTAAGCCAGCAGGTGCACCACACGACATGACATGTAATAGGGGACAGTATCCTCACATAGGGGCCAATATGAGATTGGGTGGGGGTACAACTGTTACATATAAAAAGCCCCAATGCATATAAAACCCGTCCAATGCATTTAAAAAAGCCCAAAGACATATAAAGAACCCCCCACTCCCACAAAACATATAAAAAGACCCCCAATACATATAAAAAGACCCCCACTCCCCCCAATACATATAAAAAACAGTAGACATACCTTAGGGATGGTCGGGACCGGTGGCTGCAGGTTTGGCGGAGAAGAGGGGAAAGGATCCTAGTAGGGACTGAGGGGTGGGGAAGGATGCCGGGCGATAGAGCCTCGCTGGGGGAGCTGAGCGGATGCTGGTAGGGGCCTGGGGACAGGGGAGGGGGGCCAGGGGACGGTGGGGGGGGGCTGAGGAACGTGGCTGGGGCCCCTACTGCAGGCGGAGCAGCCTTTTTTTCTGACACAGGCCCGGCGGCGGCCGCGCCCCCTGAGTCACCGGGCCCGGGACACCAATCCCGGCAGATCCACCCTTTTGGCGGCCCTGGTAAGATCATCTGGGCTGGGACTGTGTCTATAAATTCCCTATGTGCTGCGTACGGCGCACTATTGTGTAATTGTGAAGCACTTTGAGTCCCATCGGGAGAAAAACGCTATGTGAAATAAAGTTATTAGTATTATATTCCAGATTGTCTTTTAGGGCCAAAAAAACTGGTGATCCACAGTGTTAAGATCTTGCTTGACAACTTCAATTTCCAAAGCCTCTCTTATACCTTTGATGAGTTTATCTACAATTTCTACATTCAAATGTTCTGGTATTTCCACATTTTCTTCCTCCCCTCTGATGAAGACTCGACAATAATAGTAAAATGTGTTTTTAATATCAGAATCCGCAGAAGGAGACCTTGATCTCTTATGAGCTGTGGTATTAGCTTCCAATCTAGCAACCTCAAAAGTCTCTGAGACTGAGGATTTGAGCCATGACAAAAACTCATTCATTTGAGTTGGAGCTTTCTACTCTGAAATTGCCTTAATGCAGACAGGGCAAACCTTTTTAGCATATCAATACAGTGCTTGGATTTGGTTTCAGCTTTCCATGATATGTACTGTCATGGGGGACGATCGAGATTAAAAAATATATATATACTGTGACAAACGGCTTACTCCGGGGCTCCGCCGTCTGTCCAGGACTGTTAGAACACGGTCTTTTAGGGTAGGTTAAATGACGAGGCGTAACGTGCTGTTCCTTTAAACAGGCTACTGCCTGGTTTATTCAGTCCCAGGCACTGAGACTGCCACAGTGCATACACAAGAAACACAAACAAAACAAAAGCCTGCTCACCTGAGCAATAACTTAACTGAGGTTTACTCTGACTGGGATTGGGGCGGCTTATCCGCTTCCAACAAACAAAAATAAGGAACTTTGCAATTTGATAAAGGTACAAAATGATTTAACCTGTTTGGGGAGAGGCTTTTCCTAGCAGGACAGGTGACAGAAATCAGGCAGCAGACAAACTCTTGTCTGGATCCCTCACCCCTCAGTTCCAGCACTTGCCAAACTGTGGGACGGAGTGCATGCATTCTAAGGCTGCACGTTCCAGCCTAAACAGGATAGAAGCTGTTCAGTATCCTGGGAGCCCTATATATGGAATTTATTACCATCCTCTGGTTTCTGTCACAATACATATACATACTGTATATGCATACATACATTTTAAGTTATGGTGGGTGAAAAAGGCAACAAAAAACCTCCACCATTAGCATATAGCCAATTAAGACTATCACTTGTGAGCACATTCACCTGTCTTAGACAGGTCTGCAACCCTGCCTTTCAACCATTATTACCTAGCATACAGTGCTCCCACTGCAGCAAGGGATTCTGGGAAATGACATGCCAATGAGCACACAATGTGTCACCTTTTGCCTTGAATATACATTCACATGGAGTATGTAAGTCAAACCACACACACACACATATATATATATATATATATATATATATATATATATATGCAAATATAGCTGTATGCTCATCTGCATGTCTTAGGCAGGTCTGCAACCCCGCCTTTCCCCATTATCACCCAGCATACAGCACTTCCACTGCAGCAAGGGATTCTGGGAAATGACATGCAAATGAGCACACAGTGTCACTTTTTGCCTCAATAACCACTTTTAACATGGTTCCCTATAGGCTTTTGCATGTCATTTCCCAGAATCCCTTGCTGCAGTGGAAGTGCTGTATGCTGGGTGATAATGGGGAAAGGCGGGGTTGCAGACCTGCCTAAGACATGCAGATGAGCATACAGCTATATTTGCATATTTGCTTTCCTGTGGAGGGTTTTTGTCACTTTTTTTACTCACCATAACTTAACTCAGTATTATGGTTTAGCCTATCCCATAGCCTCTCTTGCATTCCCAGTAAAATCAACCCCACACTGATGAGACCCATCAAGGTCGAAACAGCTGTCTGTGGGTGGTTTTCTGGGTATGCACCTTAACCCTGGCTGTGCTCAAAGCTGTGACCATGCAGCAAGCTTAAGCCTATAGGGAACCATGTTAAAAGTGGTTATTGAGGCAAAAAGTGACACTGTGTGCTCATTTGCATGTCATTTCCCAGAATCCCTTGCTGCAGTGGAAGTGCTGTATGCTGGGTGATAATGGGGAAAGGCGGGGTTGCAGACCTGCCTAAGACATGCAGATGAGCATACAGCTATATTTGCATATTTGCTTTCCTGTGGAGGGTTTTTTTCACTTTTTTTACTCACCATAACGTAACTCAGTATTATGTTTATATATATATATATATATATATATATATATATATATATATATATATATATATATATATATATATATATATATATATATATATATATACATATATACATATATACATATATACAGAATAAATGAGTTCTTCAGTATTAGGTGATACTTTTTTTACTTGGACTAACAATTTATGTCATAGGACAAGCTTTTGAGAGTTTTCCTCTCTTCTTCAGGTGTAAATACTGGTCCTATGGCATATATTGTTAGTCCAAATAAAAAAGGTATCACCTAATACTGAAGAACTAATTTATTCTGCACTATCACGGCTATTTCCGTGTTTTTTTTATTATCTATACATACATATACACACACACACACACACACACACACACACACACACACACACACACACACACACACACACACACACACACACACACACACACACACACACACACACACACACACACACACGAAAGGATGAGTTTTAAAATCAGATCATGGTTTCCATTAGAGTTGGAGGCTACGTTTCTAAATGAAAAAGTAGTACATTCTGTACCTTTACACTTCAATTGCTGCACATTT
This sequence comes from Ascaphus truei, assembly GCF_040206685.1. NCBI lineage: Eukaryota > Metazoa > Chordata > Amphibia > Anura > Ascaphidae > Ascaphus > Ascaphus truei. Next base: position 213,043,850 of record NC_134485.1, on the reverse strand, counting down.
GCAATATTTATGTATATTTTCTCCTGCATTCTTTTTCTCTCTTCTGCCCTCCTACTCTAAGGGGCCTATGCAGAGAGCAACGCTGGAAATAATTGGAGATGGTAATAAATTGTACCTGTAATGGCGTGATTTTATCTCCATATGCAGAAAGGTCCGAAAACTGCATTTAAAATCATGCATGATTATGGAGAGTTTCAAACGGCGAGATGCGCGCTGTTGAAACGTATTTGAAAAAAAGCGCGTTTTTTTTTTTCTTGTTCCTCTCGCCGGTGAGCTCCAGCTTCCTGCCAACTTTTGTTGGCGGAGCTAATTGTAGAATATCTCGCCATTTTAATGGCGCGAACAGCCGCTAGATGGCGATCGTGCCTTTCTGAATACGGCCCTTTTCAAAACTGCCGAGATTTTGGTTCTCGCCACCCGCGCGGCGAGTTTTACTAACAAAAAAAAAAACTGCCGCTTTTTACTGAACTCGCCATTTCCTAACTTATTATTGCCATATTTCCCTAAAAAATGCCGAAATTTCCATTAGCGCTGCTCTCTGCATAGGCCCCTAAATCTCTATTTCTGGAGGGCTTTGGCACTTTTTGACAGGGAGAGAACATATTACTGTGGCACACGTTTTTAAAGGTGCCAGATTCAAAAGTGATTGAATGCTTCTTTTTTTTTTTTTTTTTTTAATTTTTTTTTATTAGGCAATCATATTTTTACAGAGTGTTGACAATACAGTAATGCAGAGTATGGGCCTAATACATCTTTTTTCTTTTTTTTTAACTGAAGGGAAAGAAGAAAGGCTCAACGTCCCCCCTGGCCTTAGTTGGTCCATCGGGGCGGCGTGAGTGTAGAAACAGAAAAAGGGGATGGGGAGTGAGGGGAGGGGGGGGGGGAAGGGGTACGACCAAGACAGGTCTTACTCTCCTACTCCTTGTCGGCTCTTGGCTGTGTCGTGGCATTTTATCTACTTCTGGGTTATTATGGGTGAGTTCGGCGTAAAAGAGTCATATGGGTTTCCCATGGGTCCCAGATTTTATTAAATGTGAAGGAAGACCTTTTCAGGAAGGCTGACAGTCTTTCCATGTCCTTTACTGTTTGTACTCTTTGTATTATTATTTGTTTTGAGGGAGGAGACACCTTCTTCCAGGCCGCAGCCACCGCACATCTAGCCGCCGTTAGGATGAAGGAGACTAATTTTCTCGTTGGCCGGTCCAGGTAGTCTAAGGGCCTGGCCAACAAGTAGGTCAGCGGGTCAATAGGTATTGTGAGGTCTGTGACCTCCTCTATTAGTTTTTGTGTTGTTTCCCAGAATTTCTGAATTTCCGGACATGACCACCATATGTGGGCCATGTCCCCCTTTTGACCGCAGCCTCTCCAACATAGGTCGGATGCCAGTGGGTAGATTTGATTTATTCTAACTGGAGTAAGATACCAGCGGAACAGTATTTTATATATATTTTCTTTGATTGTAGTACATATGGAAGTTCCTGGAGCATTTTCCCAAATACTTTCCCAGTCCTCTCGGTCTATAACTATATCCAATTCTGCAGCCCAATGCTGCATATAATCATGAGTGGGGGGATCTGTGGCCCTTTCCAGTTCTATACAAATTTGTGTTATTAGACCTCGTTGGTGGCCTGCTTCTCTGCATAGCCGCTCAAATCCTGTGAGAGGGGGAAATTCCAACGTTGGGGACAATGTTTGGATAAAGTGCCGAATTTGTAGGTACTTAAAAACATTTAATCCTACCATTTCATATCTGGTTTGAATAGTTCTTGTGTTAGAGACTGAGATTTAGGGGTATATACACAAAAGTGCCGTCGTCATTATCCGCCATAACAGTCATTCAAGTGGAGAGCTGTTAAACCAGCGTAGTGGATCTCTTATAACCGGGGACATTGTAGGTCAGGCAGTAATTCAGGGATCATCACTATGATGTGATGCATTTCCATCACTATTGGCTGCCACAGCAGGCGCTCATATTTGAAACAGGACTTCCCAGGTGAATATTTCTTAAACTAGAGAATCTCCAGGGATAAGAAAACAGTGAGTTTGGTGCCGTGGACTGCCCCTCAGTCATGCAAGTGTAACCCTGTTTCCCCCACCCAATCTCACATAGGGCCTCTCTGTGGGAAACTCACTCTGGTTACATGGCATTGTGTGGTGCATACCTGCTGGTAACAAGGGGCCCTGGGTCTCCCGCATGCTGGTATAGGGGAATAACAGGACAGGCTTCT